>NC_142370.1:25286562-25586562 GCF_059441005.1 Hippichthys cyanospilos | reverse complement strand
TTGTCTGCTTGCAGGCATCCTCGTGTGGGTGATAAGAAGAATATAAACAGTGTGACATGGGGAGAACACAAATTTACATGCTCAGTGATTATGTGTTTGTCAAACTTGCGCGCACGCACATACACTCACGCGCACACACGCAGACCCACGCACACACCATCGGTGCATTACATTACATTTTCTACCCATGAATAAATTGTTGAATCGAAACACCCATCCATCTATTCTCTACCAGGCAGGACACAGAGCAAGAAAAACAAACTATCATCCACACTCACATCCACACATATGGACGATCTAGAGTGTTCAAATAACGCATTATGCAAGTGTGTGTGTGTGTGTGTGTGTGTGTGTGTGTGTGTGTGCGTGTGCGTGTGTGTGTGTGTGTGTGTGTGTGTGTGTGTGTGTGTGTGTGTGTGTGCGTGCGTGCACATGCGTGTGTCTGTCAAAAATATTACCATGAGCTTAATATATCCTTAATAATAGATAGATAGATAGATAGATAGATAGATAGATAGATAGATAGATAGATAGATAGATAGATAGATAGATAGATAGATAGATACTTTATTCATCCCCGTAGGGAAATTCACAGGTGGGGACCTTTAAATGAATTTATAGGAGCTGCCTTTTTAAAGAATGTAGAATTTGTACAGTGAATATATGAAGATCTTTGAGTTTAAATAGTCGCTATGATAATAGTGATAATCCATGAACACCAAAATTCAGATGAAAAGGCAAGTTAGTCAGTGGATTATAATTGGCCAGTCAACCAAAATAAAATGAATTCTGAATAACTGATTAGATAGACTAAGACTAAAACAATGTTAAAAAACACGCCAAGTGTTCTGAGCAACACTGCAATTAACTGTAAACTGTTTCACACATAGCTATTTGACAAGCGTCAACTACCTTCTTGTAAAAACTTACTGCACAAAAATCTGATATGCATTCACTAGATCGGAACTATAAAAGAACAGGGATTGGAAAGGCCAGAATAAAATAATTATCCATGACTAAAAGTACTAATAAATGTACAGTAGCTGCCACCCCCACGCCCCATCCCCCCAACAAAGCAGAACACAACAATCAAATGTTTTATTGTTTTATTTTTGCCATTTATTGTCTGAACAACAGCATGTTGTAGAAGCTGAAAAAAAAAACCCACATTTTTGGTGCCCTACGCACAATGCTCTATGCGCATAGAGGGAACAATGGCCCTGATGCTAAACAAAGAAAATAAAATATGTTCAATGTGAGTTTTTGGCAAATGAAAAGAACAGGAATCTATGTTTGTCTTAGCATCTTCGTGACCGGGCAAAACAGCTTTCAAACTATTTAATCCATTCTACAATATTGTAGCATTTTGTCTTTCTTTCCAATCATACAGTGTGCTTTATATGCTTTTTTTGCATACACCTGAGAGATAAAACACTTTCAGGATAACCTACAATATCTCACATGTACTGTTGTGGTTGGCTTCCCAACTGGACACAATCATTGGCACATCTGTCATTTGAAATGTGGTTTAATGAAGCTTTTAGACATTGGTCATCGAGACAGACACACAACACTTAATTTATCTGCGCACATTCATCCCTTCATTCAATTATATGCACTCACTTGCACCCTCATAGCCGGCCAGGTGGCGGGGGGGGGGGGGGGGGGGGGGGTACGTTTATACCTATATTCCAATGTATATTGGTAGAAACTGGAGAAGAAGTTCAAGTTACGTTCAATTCCTGCTGGTGGCTTGAAAATAATAAACTCCGCTTTTGAATCTTAAGACATTTCATGTCACTATTTATGTCGGCATATGTCATTGTGATTGTGAATATATTGTATTAACTTGTGTCGTTCAGTTGCTGTGGCTTTGGTGACTGAATCTTTTTGATTGCAATATTAATGAAATGGATTATGTTTGACCTCGGCTGGAGTCTCCATGCAATGTCCTCAGTTTAAATTTGTCTCAAGTTACTTCTGTCATAGGTAATAGATGTTCAGGCCCATTGAAGTGTACAACTTTGTCACTACTCTGCATAGTCGCCTAAGGGCCTGCAGCAGCGTGAATGCTAGATGAGAAGAGTTGGGCAGCTGGGATCACCTACTTCTACTGTGCTGTGTATATGCTGCAATTGTAAGAGAGTATGACACAGCATCTGTACCATACAACTATCTGTATCTTTTCAAAACACCCTTGGCAAATCAGCTCACTCCACTCAAGTGAATAGAAATGTATTATAACAGCAACATTAATTAATTAGCTAATATATTGTGTCGTTTTAATTAGAAAAATTACTTCTTAAAAATAATCTTATGTATAAATCACACAATAACCTGTGAACATCAAAAATGTCAAGACGAAACAAACATACCTGAAGGTGTTGTTTTTTCTTTTGTGGGGAGCATTACCGCATCCAACATATATTGCTGAGCTCAGATTGCTGATGGCAGGATATATATATATATATATATATATATATATATATATATATATATATATATATATATATATATATATAGTTCAGATTAGAGGCATGTTTTTTGCATGATGAGAAAACATCTTGATGGGTCTTTTTTTATGGCTTGCAAGGACCTTTTAAAATGACTGCAGAAGTGTGCCCAATAACTGGGTGCTGAAAGGCTAAAGCTATAAAGATCTAGCTATCTACAGGCCAACAGATGCCTTCTTGAAACAATACAGTGCATGCCAATATTTGCACGCATTCTCTTACACAGTACATAGTCTTAAGGAATCGTCAAAGAACTATTATGCTTAGGATTTGTGAATAAGTCAACTCACATGAATGCTTCATATTATCAGGGTGGTAATTTTGAATTTGATTCAACACACCCCTTTTTAATACTGTCAGACAATTTGATTTCATGATGTCTTTGTTATAATGTCCAGCACAATAATCAAGTTTACCGCCCATCTGAGGCTTTTGAGTTTTGCACTTTAATAAAAGACCACTGTGGGCATATTTGGTGTCATGGCTTCTCACGTGAATAATCAACTCATTTTCTGAGGTTTTTCAGTGATTAAGTTGTCAGCTGAATATTGTCCAGCTAGAATTTTCTCGCTTGTATAAACATGAGTTGACTGCCACGTGGCTTGGTCATCTTGTTTTGTACCTGAGGGACATTTTTTGTCTGTAGAATTTGCTCCTCTCATAAGCATCTTATGGTAAATGGCCTTTGACTTATATAGTGCTTTTCTACCCTGGGTACTCAAAGCGCTTTACACTAACTAGTCATTACTAGTCATTTACCAACTGATGACGCAGCATCAGATTGCAACTGGGGGTTCAGTGTCTTGCTCAAGGACAATTCGACATGGTTTTGACGGTCGGGGGATCGAACCCACAGCCTCTCAGCTGGGAGACGACCACTCTAGCACCGAGCCATGCTGCCCCCAATGGCAGAATGCGAAATTTTAGTGGTGTTGCTCCTGCACAATGCACTTATTAAGTCAACCTGGTTAAAAGCCATTGAGTATCATTGTCACTTTGGAATGTGCCTATTGCTTACTGAAAGAATGTCACCTTTTTGAACACAAAAAAAAAAGCATCCTAGAATGCTTTGCCCAAATATGTGCAAGTGATTTATTCAAATTATCTTCAAAAAGCAAAATACCACATAAATCTCTTAATACTTAATTCTAAACATTGCTGTTCCCTTTGAGCTCTCTGCGGACAAAGCTTCTGTGCGGTATGCAGTTCAGTTCATGAAACCATAGCTCTGAAATGAAGCACAAACATCGACTTCCTAGCCATGCACGTCTGTTTCTATGAGGAGAAAGTGTCGCTCAGTGAAGGACACTTCACGCTGCATACTAAACACTCAGATTCAGTCATTCCCGTATGCTTGCTGCTTATTTTGGGGCGGCCGTGGCTAAGGCAGTATATGGGTTGTCCAGTAAAACGAAGGGTCGGCCACTCGAATGTTTCCGTCTGACGCTTGGAGTCCTTGGGAAAGACATTTCATACACCCTGCAGTTGTTCACTATAAACATTATAAAGAAACTTGTCCACATGTTGCATGGCCTTTTCTTTTACATGTTTTTGTACATCTCTCGTCAAACCCTTTTCACTAAATAAATATGTAGTTAAAAATATTTATTCGTACATTCGTTTCCTACTGCTGGAAGACAGCTGGAATAGGCACCAGAAAAGCCTACGACCCTAGTGAGGACAAGCTGTTGGAATGGGTTAATTCATGAATATCACAATTGGTAGTGTTTGTATGAATGCAGCTCGTGGTTGAAGCAGTTTGTGCTTGTAGTTGTGCGTTTATGCGTTGAAACTTTTAAGGTCACAGGACAGTTCATTGTCTTTCAGATATTTTGTGGATTGGCTAGCGTTTTTCACATTCATTCCCTGGTGATGAAGTACATTTAGGGCTTGGCGTAAAGGCTCAGCTACAGAATATTTATTTATTATTTATTATACATGGTATGTGCTGTCTAGTACTGACGACCCCGCAAACTGGTAGCAAGTCGGTGCTAGGGGAACATGGTAGTTGGTGGCCTGTGGACTAGAAGCGCTTCATGCCTAGCAACATCTCTGGATACGAATCAACATTTTATCATTATACTAAAATATTATATTACATTATACTAAATATACTAAATATATTACATGAGGGTGGCACTTCTCTGTAGGTCGCCATGTCTATTACAGTTACGAACAAAAGGAGGAGGAATGTTTATTGCTACATTTACCCTAATGCCCCTAATTTACACATACTCCCTGGGAGTGCTGTAGGTGTAATTTTTTGCACGTTCACGTGGGAGCTTTAGGGGTGTTACAGTAAATGCAGAAATAAACACTTCTGCTGCTGTCTGTAGCGAAATCTGACAACAATGTCACTGTAATACTTGAAGGCACACTCTTCTCTCTGCAATAGTGAGACATTAATAATGGGCCAGCGGGTATTCTCGCACCTAATAGTGTTGACGGAAAGATGGAGTTTGACTCAAATTATTCCTGGCAGTGTGACTTCATATGTGAGAAATGGGGGATAGAAGAGGGCACCACTAGTTTCCCATTTAATAGACCTTTTTATGCCAGCAAAAGTGGATGATAGTTTTTTTTTTTTGTTTTTTTTAGTTTTTTTTAGTTTTTTTATATTTACAATATCTGCAATATAAAATTTACATCACGGTATATCAACATCATCCCCTCACAGTACTGGAATATATTGAAATATGACCTAAACTGGAAAAAATATACATTTTAAACATCAGAGTTTTATTTTTGTTTTGTTTTTAACCGGTAATAGTTTTACTGATAAGCCCTTTTCACACCGAGACCAAACCCAATGACTTCCTCAGCAAGCATTATTAATTGGTCGGAGGAGTTTGAATGTATACCATGTGTATGCTAGCGTGCATTCGGTGCTCTTCAACGATTCATTTTGCATTCACATATCACTTTTAACCGATGAGTTGACCTGGAACGTGTAAGTAACTCTCCTTGTCACTCAGCCATTTTAGCTTTGGATAATGCTATTTCCAAGAGATATTCACAGAGACATGCTACCGTATGCTTCAAACAGCTTGCGCGGTATGCGCTCGTTTTGTCCTCCACGCATTTCAAAATGGGGGAAAATGAGCAAAAGCTCAGTTTGACATCACAGCTGCAAAGAGTGTCACCCCGTGTCACATCAATGCATTTTTCAAGGACCTCTCACCAAACGATAAAATCCTGTCCCTAGGAAATCCTCCTACACATAAAGACTTCCTATTTTGGTCACATTTATCAAAGCATTTGCTCTTTCACTCTTAGAGTTTTCTTTCATGGCTCGCCTGAGTGGAGGGCTGAGCGTGAAAAGCCCAGTTAACCTCAGCCTTGGCCTCGGGGGAAACACGAGTGCTGTATGCTACATGTCAGAAGCTTAATGATGGCTCACACTTAACTGGAGCTCAACTCATCCTCTGCAGTGCGAATGTGCGCGGACTCACTGTCTGGACATTCTTCTGTGTGTTTTCTTAAGATCAAGGGTTAACTGCACAGGGTGCAATGTCAATGGCAAGATTTTGGTCTGTGAATACAGTCAGCTCAGTGGTTACCATGGAGACAATGCTTCTAACTCTCAGCCCCTCAGCCCATCCGTCTGTCTTATCGACCACACCCACGATATATTGAGCCGGAATTTTTTCAAGTACTGTAGTTTGTAATGTACGTAATGCAAAGATAATATGCTCACATACATTTACGGACACCAGCGGCGGTCCGTGTATTTCACACCACCTTTCACACGCCTTAAGTGATGTCCTACCTAGTCCAACACCTCGGCTGGAGAAATCACACGTACATATTACAGGGCATTGCACTCTTAATCTTAATTGCGTACCACACAGACTATTTTCCACATCCATAACTTCTTCTTTCTACATTCTCCCTTTTTTCCTCAAGAAGACTTCAGTGACTCTCCTTCAGCCATTGTGGGTTAATAAATCGAATAGATGTCCCTGACACTACCTCTGGTGCTTTCTACACCGCTTAAGCAGATCAATCAAACAAGATCGTGTCGTTTGGTTGCTCTGCATAGCGCTGTCTCCCATCCACTCCATCCAATCACAATGTGAGGCCTTCTTACTGGCCTTAACGGTGCCAACTCGTGTTCTGATTGGCTATCGCAACTGTCTATTAACTATATGTGCCAGTCCACCTACCGTCTGGCGGTGTGCTCAGAATAAAAGGTTTAATAATACTTAGAAGCAAAATCTAACACGGGCTGAGTTGAGGGCAAAGTAAAGAAATAAAAGCCAAACCTACGGAAAATAGCGACGGGGAGACGAATGGACTCGCGGGACTGGAACACGTAATACTGTAGGTTGCAAAATCAATGATGTTGGAAAATAACCCGACAACAAGCAGTAACAAACCTGGAGCTTAAATACACAGGGCACTAATTGGAATGGAACAGCTGGAAGGAAACGAGAGGCAGGGAAAGCTGATTGGCTGAAACACGGGGGCCGGAAGACACGGGCAACAGGTGGAACAAATCACGCAAAAAAGGACAGACGAAGGGAAACCAAACAGGGACAGAACACGAGAACTAAAGAACACGCAACTGGAAAACACAAAGAAACCCCCAAAACAGAAAACCCACAACAGAAACGTGACACTTGCGGCGCACAAACAGTACACGGATGTTTTTACCCAGCTTTGCCATGTACATGAAAAAGAACCAAATCATCACAATAAATAGACACACAGGCTTCCCAGATGATCCATGAGCTGCCGGTGGAACTGCATTGACAGAATACCGCTTCAGTCTGTTGATTAATTACTCCTCAGCGCTCTGATATGAAATCAAGGTCTAGCTTTGTCATTAAAACCCTTAATGAAATTATCTCATAGTTGGTTGATTTAGTCAGCACACAAAAATTTGAGCGATATCCAAATAAAAAAAATATACATCTAAGATTATATAATAAAGTCCTTGAAATTCCAGAAGCCAAACAGCAACAATTTCACATATAGCTGGACAAAACATTTAAACTGTGGCTGTAAAGTACATACCGGCAGAAACTTGGGCGAAAGAGATATGAAAAATAAACGTCTATCTCGAGACTGTGACGCAATAGTTTTTATATAATTGTTATACACCTGTTGGATTCATACAATATTTGCCTTGTGGAATTGAGGTGGAACGGGTGTGTTACCACGTCCTAATGAAATAATCCCATTGCCGAGAATTGATTGAAAAAAATGACGATCCACGGAAACAAATATTTATCGCACCAAATTCTATAGATGAACACCATCATATCTGCAGACACAAGACAGCCATCACAAGGTAGGCACGGTTCTATTTGCCTTTCTGCAGACACAGCCTCCCTGTTGCAGCATTAAAGGGGAAGAGATTATTCCCCCTATTTCCAGGGAAATTGATTTTATATCAGTTGTGTGTGTTTGTAAATCAGACCTCCATTTCCAAGCAAGCAGGGGTATTACTCTTATCTCCTTGACTGTATTTGTAAAAGCGCAGCGATATAGGTTACAAGTTCTCAGATTTTATACCTACCTGCCTGCCTTGGGAATTTGTGTTTCCTGCTACAGCAGCTATTTCTCTAATGGAATGAATCAATTAAAGTGGAAAAGAAAGTATAAAGAAACATGACATGTTTCCTGCCCGTCTAAAAATAGGTTATAATAGGTCGTAATAATAGTAATAGTAGTAATCGGTATGGAACATTAGCACAGAAGCACCAAAATCTTGAAACTATTTTAACCCGAGGAAAAAGTTCTAAAATATTGTTCAGATATTTTCTCTAAATCACGTTAATGAAGTACTCATTAATAACTACAATGAGTTCATCGACAATGAGCTATATGCCCATATCCGGAGCGCTTCTGACCTTTTGAAAACTGCAAGATTAAATTTGATTACCCATACCTCCCTGGACATCCAGCCACAGTCTCCCATATTTCTGAAATTTCATTCTTCGCTGGATGTGTCACTCAGCCTTGAAATATTCATACTCTGAACTGAAAAATGAATGCATCTGCTGAAAAGAGCACAAGTTGAAGAGAGAGGAGTGAGTTTTTTCCCATAGATTGCTGTCTTCTGATGAAAGTGCCAGCCAAGCCCTTGTAGCAGAAAATGTGCGTGATGTGATTGTCTTGTTGTATGTATGCGGAGGTACATCTCATGTGAGTCCACATTCCAATATGCCAGCTTTCTTCAGAAAATTAATTACTTCATCAATGGAAAAGCTGTATAAATCAAAATATAATGCAAAATAATTGACAGGTGTTGTCAACCGGGTTCCAGTAAGGGGAATGCCATGCAATATTTCTTTTCCTCTCTGAAGTTGCAGTCTAATTGACTTCACTCCCCACTCACCAGCACGTGTGCATTTTGTATTGATCTTTTTATCCTTCGCTTTACAGACGCATTCATCCCATCCACAGCCAATGTCTCCTCTGCATCCTCTCCCATTCTCTTTGATATGATTTGTCTTATTTGAAGTTATATTCCAATTAACCACCAAAGATGAGCTGCATTGGGGTACTAAGTCTGCCTCAGAGACGCTGGCAATTTTGACATAGAAAAACAAGTCATAAATAAATAAAATAATAATAAATTGGCATAGTTTGATAATGCATTTCAGTTGCAAAATACAATTCAATGTAGAGTTTTTGTAATGTCCCTACTATCCCTATTTAATATTGAAATAGTCCTTGATTATTACCTTTTTTTTATTTTTCTTGCAGTTAAAGTTTTTAACAATGAACTTTGAAAAAAAAATGCATTTTGGTTTCTTTGAATGGCATGAATATGTAATATGTCCTGATAGACACATAAAAATACTTCTGCATTTTAAAAGTAAATGCTTTCTTTACACGTCGTATACATGTCTAATTGACTGGTCTTGTTTATATTTGATTAAAAACTATAAAGATACTAAATTCTACAAGTATGTATTACAATTTAAGTGCAACAAAACAACTTAAGTTTTCACAAATGTTTCCGAACTAAAATTACGGGACTATTTTTTCTAATATGAGCATAGTTTGCTTCGGACATAACCATAAACAGATGGAACAATTTGGCCACTGGCATGGCCGGACGTCTGCTTACAGCAAGATGGTTGTCCTGTTGACATTTATGTGGAAAACTGTCTGCACCCAGGCAGATACAAAAAACAGTTGTGAGCTTCCAATTTTTTAAGTTCTTCACACTTCATTTGGTGTACACTCCCGCAAGCGAAACTTTTGACTATATTACTATGTATAGCATTTATGAACAATGAACAAACATTTATGCGATGAGAGAATCCGCGCGGGCTCGGGGAGAACATGCAAACTCCATACAGGAAGTCTGCAGCGAGGTGCATTTGAACTCAGGTCCTTGAACTCTGAGGCGGACGTGCTAACCACTGCCACCCACGCCGGATTATGATAAAGAAACAAACAAAAAAAAAAAACACATCCACTCTAAAAACAATAACAGTTTTCCACATCTGGCTATTTTTCTCATGATTTAGGTGAAATTTTCTAATTTTGCAAATGTACAAAAAACACGTGGTTATAAACTAACAAATTTGAGCTTTTCAGATTTGAAAGTAATGTATTATTAGTATTAATATAAATTTTAACTGTTGGATTATGATAGAAAAAAGCACGCATTCACTGTAAACACACTCAAATTTAAAAACTTTAACCAAACATAAGGACATTGGACATCTGGACAGTTATGTTGCTCCACTATCCAGTAGGCAGTTGGTATGGACACTGATGTCCCCTGCCGTTGTCAATTTAAATTGTGTACTCCAGATTCTTCTCGCACTCCCCAAAACATGAGCGATACGTATACGGATCGGACACGCCAAATTGCCCTTCGGCGTTCCTGTGAGTGCGAGTGGGTTGTGTGCCCTGTGATTGGCTGGCACCTAGCTCGGGGTGAACCCCGACCACTACCTGAAGACAGCTGGGTTAGGCTGCAACCTTTGTAAGGACAAGGGGCTAAGAAAAATGGATGGATGTGCAATGGACACCAAATGCCCATTGTCCTGTTTGTCCCACTTATCTTTCTTGGTTACTTGGCCGCTAAAAAATAGTTTGTGAAACCCATAAATGATACAGCACACAAAAACCCACTCACACCCCTGCATCACCACACACCTACACATATCGTTGACATGTGTACAACCCTCGTCAACATGTTTGAAACACAACGCTGTGATTGATATCCACACCGTGGACTCAAACACATATCCACGGTGCCAAGTGTCCCTCGGGTAGCCAATGTAGAATAACAGTGTTTTCTGCAGGCAAGGCTATTAATCATAGATGAACCTCTGCATCACTGACAAATAAACCTAATCTCATCTGGGAGTGTGTATACTCACACAGACTGGCATGTAAGTGTGTGGACACAGTCATACATACATGCATTTTATCAGCCAGATCTCATAAGAAAGCGCATGCTCTGACTGGCAAACAGAGCATTAATGCAGAGCGGGGGACTCTCCGCTCTCTTTCTTTACTTATCTGTTTCTCTTACGTCCTTCTCTTCCTTCTTTATCACCTTCATTCTTTCTATACCGCCTCCTTTATTTTGTCAGGAAAATGATAAAACAACTGCAACATAGACTGAAGGTGATGTGGAAAAACATCACGGTGTGGAAAACACAAATGAGCCTTTTCATTTCTTATTTAGCAGCACCCATTTCCCATCAGGATTTCACCAATAAACATAGCAGACCTGAATCAGGCCACTAACCTGAGTTATGAATTATTATTAGGCCCATACAAATGCTCATGAAAAAAAAAAAAACATGTTAGCTATGATTTCATTGGGGTGCGGGGGGTTAGAGGGTGCAAAAGGAATCTCATTTAATTTCAGTGTTTCGTTTGTAGGACTCATACCATTCAAAAAACAAGTTTACATATTGCATGTCTTTGTGGATAGAAATGCATGTATAAATGCATGAAGCAGCCCTTTGACTTCAAAGCCTCTTTTAGCTCGTTGAACACGTGCATATCTGGGAGCCCCATTGGAACCCACAATGCCATTCTGTCCCATAAACGCCCACCTCTATGCCTTTCCTTATTCCCTCCACCCTCTGACTGGCGGCTTTGTGCCCTGACAGATATACACTTCTTGGCTCTGACACACACACACACACACACACACACACACACACACGCAAGACTCTGGGGAAATGAGAAACAAATGCCACACTATCAAAGGTATCACTGCTGAAAATCATGCAGGACTGGGTTAGTTCGAACAATTTGTTGATTTGTTATGGTCTTGCCTCTCTCTCTCTCTCTCTCTGTATATATATATATATATATATATATATATATATATATATATATATATATATATGGTGTGTATCCTGTATGCACAATATATAGCTTTTTTTTTGCAAATGGTACATGAAATGCATAGTTTTAAAAACAGTTAAAAAGTTCATTCACCCATTATCGTAACTGTTTCTCCTCACAAGGGTCATAGGAGGCGTAAGAGAGATAATTATACTTTGGCATAAATGCAAGCATGCAATATAAAATGAAAAAAATGTTGTTTACGGAAATCTGAACATTTTTGAGCTATGTTTCTTTTGTTCTTCAAGGATGTAGCATTTTGTTCTGTTCATTTGCAAAGGCTGCAACTTTCTTTCTTTAACAATTCTAATGGCAATGTGTCTTTAATTTTCTCTGCCCTCAGGTTAATTGCTCTGCTTTGCTGTTATAACGAGGTTAAACTGCAAAGGAGTTTATGATGGATGCTGATGATGCCTCCTATTCACTTCTTTACGGTCATATAAATTGGCTTTTAATCCTTGTTCTAAACATAGAAGAAACACAAATTATATTCTGTAAATCACTGTACATTCAACACAATGGATCCATGCTTTCTTTAATTTGCCGGTCTAATATGCCACTCTTAACATAGTGATCTGAGAGAGTAATCGTTTTAGGTGTGACGAAAGCTTAATCAATATTAACATATTCTTCAGCTGCCTCCCCATTCAATAATTCATATCCCCACACAGTCTTGCTGAGAATGAAATAAGATGTAGGAGTATTAAAATAACTTCCCAGAGATAAAAGAAAATTGATTAAAAAAAGATGGGTGAAAATTAAAGACAGGGAAATCGAGCCTCAGGGATTGGACTTTGCATACAAATGAAGAGGTTGTGTGTGTGTCCGTGTGTGTGCGTGTGCGCGTGTGTGTGTGGGGCGGGCTTTAATGGAAGTTAGGACCCATTTATCCACCTCAAGTCACTGCACACTCGACCCTGTGAGTTTTGTCCACACCAGTCAAAACAACCTAATTTGAGGGCTCCATTGTATAATCTCCTTTCTGATTTCCTTGTAAAACATGTAGTTACTAATCACTGGCTCCATGTCTTCAATTTCCACATGATTACTTTTCATTACAACATGCAATGAATTCACCTGTCCGACTCTGAGACCGAAACTCCAAATCATTCTTTCGATATGGCCTACCTCACAGGTTGGATTTTATGCTGTTAATCACAGTTCAGAATAGGTTTATAAAATACATTTACTATAGTTTGACCACTTTTGTTTAAAATCCAATTACAAATACAATACAATACAATTATCGGATCAATTTTCACAATAAACCAAGTTGCATGGGCCCCCCACCCCCTCCTTTTTTTTTTTCAAGGTAGATGCAGCTCTTGAAAAAGAAAAATCCTCCATTTGGACCACCTCAGCGCTAACAAATCACTGCTGACACCTGCAGTCGCAGATCAAAAGTTGAGAGAAGAATGCAGACGCTTGCGTGTGTGTGTGTGTGTGTGTGTGTGTGTTCAACTGGTTTCTATATTCACCTGTGAAAGGGTGAAACTTTTTTTTTTTTAACTGTCTGGGGAGGACACAGCAATAACTCAAGGTTATTTGTGAAGTTCCTGGCAGGTGTTTTAGTTGTTCAGCGTGACAAATGACGAGAAAATGAGATGTCAACATTTTGAGGAATATTGATTGAACATGTAAGAAACTGTCACTAATATACTGATTTTGCTTTGACACAGGCAGTAAGTAAACAACAATAGTCTCCATATTTTCTATAACTACATTCATTTCTCATGACTTGAGAAACAACTTGATGAATGATTGGGTGTGCATTATGCAGGTAATGCAGAAAGATCTGCCTCTGCTCTATTCCTATATGAATGCACTGAGCATGTCTCTTCTAAACAGGCACATCAGTACAACAATCTAATCAGCATAAACATGGGTGTGCACATTTTTTTTTCTTCATGTGTTACTCACAGGAGTACCAGGATGTTGTGTTTGGTACTCACCGTTTCCTTCATTAAAAAGTCTACCTCGGTGTCATTCTCAGCATCACTCCCACATTAAGCGCACTGTCTGTGTGCACACAGTCACATCGTATAACTCAAGTCTGCGTCCTTGACAAGTTTCATAAGTCCATTCGTTATGATTTGTGTGGTTCATTCAGGACCTGTTTTAATTAGTCTGAGGTGAATTGTCCGTCTCTGTACTGTAGGGTGACAACATAAATGATCTCGTTCACACCCTCATGAGAATGATACGCAAGAATGAAACGCAGCGCTGACAGCGTTTCCAAGCCGCTTCAGTAGACAAACAAATATCGTTCGCAGCACAACGCCGTCTTGTTAACGAAAGAGAGCGGTTCCACATCCTGCATATCAGCTGCGCTGTGTCGTGGTTGCGCCGCAGTCCATCACTTCACGCAGGACTTGAGAAGACATGCTCTGCCGCAATGGACTGCGGTCATTTCGAAACTTCAGAAAGTGAAAAATAACATGATCTACAAAGAAAAAACTCTCCACTAGGACATTTCCTTAACTTTGCAACTTGGTTTGATGAACCCAAAAGCGATTGGCATTGTCATCAAGACAAACTGAGTAAATGCTTTCCTCCTTTTAATTGGCACCGTAAGATGTGTACAAATATATATTTGTTCTTGAATCGTGTTTCTATCACTTCGATGAAAAGTTAAATTGAATTCTGTATGTACTCAACCATTGTAAATGAAGCATGCAATGAAGTGTTACAGTATCTGCACTAACGTTCCACAAATGGAGCTTGGGTTGTTTCAGGAAGTTTAGAAAACCTTTTTTTTTATTGTGCCAGTTGGTAGTCCCTGCACAAGCACAGTCTAATCTTCCTGGGACTCCGCTGCAGGGGTGTGTGGCCTCGTTGTGGTGAGGCGGCACGGCACAGTGCGGTAGTGCGGCAACACTCTGCGGGGCAAGTGGAGTCCACTGTGTTGTTCCTGCAATTTGTCTCTCCATGTTAGCCATAAGTTGCGCTCAATTCATACTGGACAAATAAAGAATGAAAATGTTTGATCCTCTATCAAACGCACCATTTTTGTCTGCTGGTTGAAGACATGAGCTGTAAATCTTGCACAACATTTAGGTGTGCTTCAAGTCACGGTACATTTTGGAGTTGCTTTTCAGGGAAAAAAAAAAGTTCAGCTCAGGCTCGGTTGTTATTATGGGTGAAAGTTAGGGAAGGTACGCAAATGCGTGAAGTGAAGCACCCGATATTACGCATCAGTGATTTCTGTTGTGCATATGTACCACTTATAAGCATAACTGCATGCACATTGGTATTAGTGAACAAAGATTTCTCTTGCTGACTTTTTTGTTTGTTTTTTTAAGTGCGAATGGTTGTCCGTGTGCCCTGCGATTGGCTGGCAACCACTCCAGGGTGTTGTCAGCGACCTTAGTGAGAATAAGTGGCTACAAAAAAAGGGAAGAAGTCAATTTTAATCTTTATTTTCATTGTGTGGTATCCTTCCCTGTGAGAGTACTTATAGTTAACACTTCTGACAACTCACTTAAAAACTATTCAGATCTTTTATAGCCTGCACAAGTGTGATGTTCTCAATGGTGAGAATAATGTTAGGATGATGGGGTGGGGAAAATCTCACCTTAACCAGTCAACTGTTGAAATAATTAAAAGGCCCACTAAAGTACTAATTTGTGTGATTTACAAAGACAGCAGACACATGTGAGTCATAGGTAATGTGCATTTTAGGTTGGATGACGTTACACTGTTTTTCTTATTCCCACTTCATCTCTCATTTTCTTTTTCTTTTCCTTTGGTTTTCTCAGTGCAGCCCAGGGCTCCTGTCAGCTGAAACAAATAGGTGTTTTCCAAACAGTATAGTACTGGGCATCTGTCAGTCAGGCTGCACAGTGTATATATTGATCATGTTTGGGTCTAAAGTCAATACAAACTCGAATGACTTTTTTTTTTTTTTTTTGTATACCAGCAGACTGTGTAAATACTGTACACCCACATATTTTGTCTGTGTTCTACATTGAGTATATACTTTCCCCTCATCTGTCAAATTTTCGTATCAATGGAACGATTTCTTATAGACTCAAGCAAGCATTAACATGTAACAAACCTCGCCACTAACCTTTAATACAATTGTTTTGTAGAAGTATAAAGTTCCTCAAGTAAAATATGTCGGACATACTAAATTGTCCTTGAATGTGATTGGGTGTATGGATGGTTGTTCATCTCTGTGTGCCCCGCATTAGTGGGTGTTCCCTGCTTGTTGTCCAAGGACTGCCGGGGAAAGGCACCAGCAAACCTACTTGAGGGTAAGCGGCTCAAGAAAATTGATGGATGGATGAATTGATGGATCGATGTATACAATATGTCTGTACAGTGAGATCTCCTCACACTCCTCACACTCAGAGTGCATGCTCCTGTTTTTGTTAAATCGGGTTTTCAATAATTATTTTTGCCAAAATTTTTACCCCAGTTTTTGTGTACGGTAATCCCTCGTTTATTGCAGGGGTTATGGTCCCAAAATAGCACGCGCAAAGTGAAATCCATGAAGTAACCAGCTTTATTTTTTCGTTTTTATTATTTAACAATGCAATACTAAACTATAGAATAAAACCAAAAATCAAAACCTGTTTTAAAGCCCTAAACTTGTTTAAAACAATCATTTTAATATAGTAATACAAAGTTTAAAACATTGTCACTCGCGTATTTCACAGTCCCAGCTATGCCTCTTCTTCCTGAACCCGCATATTGTTTAGTGTTTCTGTGTCACATTTTTGTTAGGGTCAACAAGAAGAATTTAGTCGATCAGACATCATTGGTCTGATGCCACTTTGTCAGTATTTTGTGGCTGTTAACTTTGCTATATACTTTTGGATAAATTGCAGCATACGGTTCCTCTAACTGAAAAAATCTGGTTGTTCGTGATGGATATATCAATTCATTCACTTTCTGAAAAAAAAATAACATATGTATGTTTCTTGGAACAACAAAGTTTACATACCATTATGTTTTTACCCAATGATCTCGTTTTCTGCTTTTTGTTTTTTAGCAAAAAAAAAACAAAAAAAAAACAAAGACAGCTTTTTAGAGATTGGAGCTCATTTTTACATACTCCACTGAAACTGGAATGCCTGCACATTTCAAAGCATGCAGTGAAAGATGCCAAACAATTAAGGACCTAACAACCATATACTGTCTCACAGGAGTGTCCAAACTTGGTAAGGTGAAAATGTGTGGGGGGCCGACCATTCCACCAGACATTTTTGGAACCAATATCAAATATAAATAAACTATTTTATGACTTTTTTTTTCATTGCAAATTGCACTTTTTGGCACATTTCAATTATGTTTTGACCAAAATGATTAAAATCATATTTTAAGACCATGTATTTGATACTGTGGTAAATAGTGTTGGTGGGCTGCATAATAGTGATTTGATAACAGAGGTCAGTGAAAACTTGAATGCAGGCCGGACTTTGGACACGCCTGCTGTATCATCTGACATCTGTAACAATGTGTGTGCATGTCTTGCGTTAGAAAATGTTTAACAGCAAAGCAACGACTATAACAGACGAAGACACATCACTTTACACAATTCACTGGACGGTACAATTTCCTATTGGTTTGGCTGATCTCTTTGCTTTGTATGCAAAATCTTTCAGACAAATTGAAAGACTTGGTTTGATTAGGTTGTTGTATGAACCATTCACTCGAGCTCATTGAGCTTGGAAGGGTTCCCAACCTTTGGCCAAGGTCGCAACCTGCTTCTCCAGTGGCAGGGCTCCTATCTGGCCAGCCATCTGCTGGTCTGCTAAAGTCTGGGTAGAACTCTGGACTGATTAGCCAAAAGCTTGTTATCCTTCAGCCTCACCCCCTGGCTCACCGCAACCTACGGTGCACCACACACTGCTCATTGTCTGCATTTAGAGCCAACCCATCTGGCCTCTGGGTTTGGCTGATGCCAACTCAGATGGTCGATCGATGCCTGGCCACAAGGTCTCAGGCCAGTGGCCTTCACCTTGCGGTCATGCTCCAAGCACCACATCACTACAGATTTTTTTTCCTCGTATGTATCTTTTGTGCTCTTTGGAAGAGACCCCCTGTTCTTTGATTTGATTTTTGTGTTTGACATAAAAGTGATGACATGGGCCTCCCCATATCCTTGTTTGTTTGCCCCCCTCACCCCTTTGAGAGATGGCCTCAAACAACTTGTAGGATAGAATCGCGCTGACTCAAAAATGCTAAGCAAAAATCCTTGTATACAACCTTTAAGCCACCTATAGCAAAGATTACTCCTGGCCACCTTTTACCAATATATATATATATATATATATATATATATATATATATATATATATTTTTTTTTTTTTTTTTTAAAGTACTCAGCATATAAAAGAAACAAAATGAAACAAAGCAAAGCAAAACCTGAAATCTCAAACTTCCCATTTGATTCTAACACAAGGAGATTCTACTGCTCATTAATAATATGGCTGCTCATCGAGAAGCAGTAGAATTGGGATGTTTTTGCGCTTCTTGGGAACGCATAGAGGACTTACCATGGACAACCTGAACAGAAGAAGGATAACCAAGATATGACTACAACGCCTGAAACGTAGGAAATATTGTATTCATATTTTTTTTCATCTTTTTTGCCCTCCTCCTCTGCCCTCACTCGAAAGATTATGTAACATTTAATGTGGTGTTTTTGAAGCGCTTGCAATAATTTACATGTAAAACACGTTAAGTAATATGACAAAAATCATGATACAAAATCCACCCCGCAGCGGATTGATTAAAAAAATAAATATTGTGTTTTAAAACCACTGAGAGGTTGAACGTTCTAAGGAAGGCAGACAATGCTTCAAAATAAAATGTGGGACATCAAGTAATGAAAAGTATGAAACAAAAGGAACATTTGAACATTGGAACATTTTTTATATCTGTGTTCTTTTTTTCTTAGACCAGGCATGTCCAAACCCAGTCCTCGAGGGCCGCTTATCCAGCATGTTTTGGAGGTTTCTGTCCTCCTAACACACCTGATTCAAATGATCAGCTCATCAGCAAGCTCAGCGGAAGCCTGACAACAAACCTGATCATTTGAATCAGCTGCATTGGATGACGGAAACATCAAAAACATGCAGGATAGGCGGCCCTCGAGGACCGGGTTTGGACATGCCTGTCTTAGACCCTTAACCCTTTTGTTCGACTGAGGTTTTTTTTTTTTTTTTTCATGTAGTGTGATGTCATATGGTCGACTAACAGTAGTAGCTTGGAAGGCCCCTTGTTGACCGTGATTGACACAAAGGACACCCCTGATTTACTATATGAGTTACTTTGCATAAAAAAAAACACTTTACAATAATGTTTTCTCGCAAACCTGCAGTAGACCATGAAGGTGTTATTTGTGAGCTAATGAATGAGCCAGGGAGTGAGAAGAGGAAGAAAGCGAAGGAGTAAAAGTATGTTTCTGATGAATGAAGGCTGAGCGTTTTCTGTGGTGAGCCTAACCATTCATTTTTATTTGTAAGAGGTTGTTGATCGACCATCGCTTGTCTGTATTCCGTCTTCTATGCAGATGTTACATTTTAATGTTTGGTTTTCACCCTTCCAGGAGAAGATTTGGCAATTTTGCTGGTAACTGAATTTTAAATTTAAGGCTACCTGTTAGCATCTGGACATGCGTTTTCTGTTTCAGATGCAAAGTCATAGAACAGGCACTTTTGTTATAATTGAGGATAGACTTCTATATTTCGCATTTCACCGTATTACCTGTCTCATTGTTTAGGTAAATGCTGTAGCAGGATTGAGGTATTTATGCTAGTTTTCAGCAAAGTGTTTGGTGGTTAAGCTACAATCATTTTGGCTCGTAAGGCCAGCGCTCCAACACCCCCCCCCCATCCCCCACCTCCCCCACACACTCAACATTGTAATGCCCAACCCATGTCTTTTTATTGACATACATTGCAGTTGACTTCCTGCATTAAGGTAGAGGAAAAACATGCAAGAAGAACCTTCATCCACATGTAATCCATCAGAGGAAGAGGCGCAGACAGACCTGGCAAGAAAAAATTGAGAACACAGGAAATGCAGCTAAAGACTATTTCCATTCCTCGACCCAGCATAAACATCACTCCCTGTGCTGCCTGTGCACACTCTAAAACATTCATATGCCCATGCCTGTCTGCTGATGCTTTTTCCTTTAAATTATTTACTGTGGAAATGCAGGAACGATCTAATTGAAATGAAGGGAACTCTACTGGAGATTAAACTTTTTCCCCTATAAGATAAATGCATTTCCATCGCTGTACTCTTACTTTATTGTCTACAACTGCATCCATTTTTTATTCATATTAGTCTGCCGCTGCCCACAAGTACAGCCACGTTAATTAATTCTATATGGGCTACCGTAATGTATTTTGTGAAGTATGTGTCTGCCTAGGAGTACCGCAGCCAAGTGTTCACAGCAGCCTATTGAACAACGGTGTCTCATAAAGTATAAAGATGGCGGCGAGTTGGTTTTGGTTTCCATCTGTGGGCAGCTTCTAAGTGAAAGTTTCAAATACCGTGAGGAGAAAAAGCTGTTCTACTTTTATCAGTGTAGAATATGTCTCTCAGTGATATACAGTGATTTTCAGGATTTAGATCAAATGTAGATTGCTAAATAAATCAATAGGAGCAATTATGTGGGGAAAAAAAAGACACTTCAAGACCGGTAAAGCAAATGCAGAGATGTCTTCTCAAATGTAAAAATATCCTTTAAAGTACCTTTTCGAAAATGATTAAAAAGAATGAGATCTACACGGAAAGAAATTGTGGCGATGTCGTGTTAAAATGGTTTATCACCATTTGGAATTTTAGCATTACAATCTTTTAGTAGTTTTTGCAATTTTAGCATCTAACTAAAACAGCTCCCAGTGACTTGCCTTTGTATCCGGCATGAGTTGCACTAATTGCCCTACAGCCATATTGTGTGTGGCTTAGTTATTGTTACCACACACATCGATCCACTACATTGTATAGTTAGTGATCTACCCATCGCTAAACCGAAAATGTCAATTCCCAACTCAATTTACATGTTCCAGCGCTTATCTGAGTACAACTTTTTAAAATCGTTAATACTGTACTTTAAGTTTCCTTGAATACTAAATTACTAAATTTAAATTTAACACCTTCAAAAACATATGCTTAAGAATTCTTGGCTCATACTGAAACGTATGCAGAAACGCAGAAGCAATCCGTGCGTTTCACACTTGCGCCTTCAGTGTTTGGACTCGTATAAATACCTCTCAGAAGCACACGTACGCATTACTGGGCTACACATGCTATTTTCCGGAGCATTTCAACACCATTGCAGAAATGTCCAAAATTGAGTACCTTAATGATATGGTTTAGACATGAATAAAGTTTAAAATAAAAACTAATAAGTACATTTAATCTCATAAATTTGAGACAGGGATGTACATACACGCGCACACACACACGCACACGCACACACACACACATTATATATATATATATATATATATATATATATATATATATATATATATATATATATATATATATATATATATACATATATATATATATATATATGAGGACTTTGACAATAGAATATGTAGTTATGTGAGAACTGCTATCATTGCTTACAACCTTAAAAATACATAACTGAGCCATACTAAAGTTACTTACAACGAGCGAGAGACAGAAAAGTGGAGGACTGAAAAGAAAAATCTTACTCTGAAAAAGATTGAAATTTGAATTACAATGTCCCTGATTTGCATATGAGTAAGTCTGTCTGAACACCAATGACAATGTATGATATGTTTGACGTGTATAGGTACAAAGGTTCAGTTATCATTTTCATAAAAGAAAAAGCTTCTGTCCAACCACCATTCCAAACTAAGGACTGTCAATACACCCCCCTTACCAGTTCCATCAAATTATGCAGACCTAACTAACAGCAGGGATTCCTGGTGTGGTGCACTATAATTCCTCTATTATCGTGTAGAACTACGGCTGCACAATTAATTGAATTTTCAACGCGATCACGATATTGGCTGCCACGATTAATTAAGATGATAATCGTTGATACTAACATTTAAAAAGCCGGTTGTCAAGTCATGCACTTTCAGTCATCCTACTATTAGGGAGCAAACGCAAGCTTAAGACTTGATTAACCTTATGAAATAGCAAGTGAACAAATCCTGCAAGAAGGGCGGCAGTTTGGTTTATGCTTGCTGCACGTTAAGCGCGGCTCCACGCGTCAAGCTGACGTCTTTTCAGCAACCACACCCCTTCGCGATGGCCAGATTTTCCGCAACGCATACCTTCTGGAGTTTATTTATCGCGCGGTGCCAGGGAGAAGACATGACAGACGACCAAATAAGAGTTTGCCGGTAAAACACAACTCTTGTAAACAAATCCGGTAAATGAACAACTCCTGGTGAGCACACACACAAAGGTGAGGAGTTTGATTAAAAAAAAAAAAAATCTACTGAATCTACTCGTGTTTTTTGTATGCTGTAGACTCCATTTACTGCCACCAGTATGGGAGAATATCAGCTGATTGCAGAGGAAAACCACACCGAATATAAAGGGCTGCAAAATACGTGCCGGCGAGATTCCGCGCCTCTTCCTTCACGCGTCAAGAGTGGGAAGCGATGACAACGCTGAAGTTGGTTTCACTGTCTCGCTCCCCAAATTTCCGGTTTTAATTCCTCTTTAAAATATTTTAAGTCACAATGTTTCCCATATGTTTGTATGGCAAAAACCTCTGCTTTTCTCACCCCTTTGTCACCCCCTAATATACTGTGTTAGCTGTCAATTGAGACCCATTTTGAAAAAATTGGAATAAATTCAGTTTGAAAATGCCATTTTGACCATGCCCACTTTGAGTGCTTCTGGTACTTTTAGCAGCCCCCCATCAGCACGGGTGTGAAATGGCGTTGAGTTTCTAAAATATACCTTGCTAGCTGTCAAATGAGACCCATTTTGGAATATTTGATTGGCAAAAAAATTAATAAATTGGGTTTGAAAAGACCAAAAATGATATTTTGACTGCTAAGAACATACAACTTTGAGTGATTCTGCTACTTTTGTTCTGTTTTTTTTTTTTTTTTTTTTTTTGAAAAAAAACTTTAAGGCTGTTGTAGGCTTTGTTACAGGTCTGTTATAGTATGTGCTTGGTTCTAAGTAGGGGTCATTTTTTCCATTGGTTTGAACTCAGCAAGTAAGTTGGCTGTGTTGCCCTGTGTGCCAAGTTTCTGCCATGATTATTATTTACTTTATTTGTTTTAGTTTATTATTGTTATTTTTTAAGTATCAAGCCTTGAAACCTGCTTCAAATACTGTATACTGCTTGTTTTAAAAAAGTGCAATATATAGACATGTTTGACCAAATATGATGAATAATCGTGATTATTCATTGAGATTTCAATATTGACCAAAATAATCAAGATTATTATTTTGGCCATAATCGTGCAGCCCTATGTAGAACATTGAGAATGTTTAGTGAGAAGTACTTGAGGATGTGCAATTTGCCAATACACATGAATAGGTGTACAATATATTCAAAACGGTGTTTGCAAGTGTGTTGATGTGTGTGTGTGTGCGCTCGTGTGCTTGTGTGTGTGTGTGTGTGTGTGTCTTTCTTCACTGTACAATGTACTTTGTCTGTCTGTACCTCTCCTAATTTTTATTTTTACTGTCACTCGGGTGGTCTGCTTGAAAAAAAAAACACATGAATTAGGAGAGTTCCTAAAAGTATGTTTTGCATGTTCTAAGAATCACTGAAAACGTGCTGAAAGACTGAACCATTTAGTACTCGTTTGTTGATCTGCAACAATGAACTGTTTTTCTCGATTTCAGTTTTCCTAATTGTTTTGGGCCAATCTGAAACAGCAGTGACACAATTGGGTATCTGGCGTAGTTTCGGGAGCTTTTGATGTGACCCCGAAAACACGTTTCCCTTCTTTCTTCCTTCCACTGAATGAAGAGTGTCCTGTTATTAACTGTAGTGCACATGGACCATGTAGTGAAGACAGAAGAGTGAAGGGTTCTGAAGGCACAGCTAGTGTGTACACGGGGACTTCTGCCTTAGACTGCGTGGAAATTTCCTGCAATGACTTGCTGAGACATATTTCAGCAACCGAACGCCCTAATTGGCTATATTTTTGTGACTCAGAGGGTAGACAAAAGAAAAATGCTTGAGAATGTAACATCCATTCTTGTAGGCCATTGTCGTGGTATTTGATTGACAGTTGACAAGTGAGCAGACTGCGGTTTCAGTGCAATCAGCGGACGGAACTGAGGCAACAGTTTAATTTTTCTTGATTTTTGCATGGAATTTGATGCACGTTTTTTAATCATTCAAACTTGGAAGGGATGATATAATGCATGGGTATTTAACCATGCCCTTCTCTATGGTAGGTCAAATTTAGACAACTTTATTTTCACTCAATTAGCAACGTAGGTCAATGGGTTTGTGCTTCACTCCAGCACAACTTTGGTGCAAATGTAAAACTTGTCACCAGATAAGTGACAAGATAAGCGGCAGGAATAAATACAATTGCTGTCACATCATCTGAGGTCTTTCAAAACCACTCCGTTACATTGCCAGCACAGTGTTCAATGTAAAAAATGAAGTTAAAGGAGCATTAAAAGATAACTCCAGCACAATCTCACAAAGTCAGTGAGAATGATAAGAATCCCAACCTCAGCTCTGTCAAATTTGTCTCGGAAAAGTCTTCAATAAACCAAAAGAACATTTGCTTTTCTTACACTTCCACATTTGCGAAGCTCTTGCTTTGCATCCTCATTTGCGAAGATCAGTCTCTCTCAAAGGCGAATTTGAGTCAATGTGATCTATTTCTGATTAGTCAAGCAGAAAAAGAGAACCATATGAGGCATATGAGATGCCACCCATATCAAGTATGAGGGCATAACTGTGCCAACATAGCTTTGTGATAAAAACATTCACAGTCTTTAGACTCATCTACGTATAAATTGTGCCGAAACTCTCCCGAGCAGGATTTCAGCAGAAACTGTGCGTGTGACTGGGAATTATGCAAAACAGGCCATTAAACTAATAACGATGCGTGTAAACAACAGCACAAAGGGATAGAGTCGCGTTTGTATTCCATCATCTTTTCTTGTCTCCCTCAAACGCTACTTCCGATCTGGCTTTAACACTCTCCAAATTCGTTCAGCGCAGCTGTCTCTATAATAGAGAGGCTTCTGAAGTTGGGAGAAGAAAACATTCACATGGTTTCAATAGCTAGGTAAACAGCAACGGATGGCACAGCAATGTACTGTAGCTCAAATGGTGTAATGAGTAGATTTTGGTGGTGTGACCTACATGGAGTGTGCCGAGTGTTACGGAGCTTCTGAACTACAATAACAAGTGGAATTAATTCACTTGTTTCCACTCACTCTATGTATGGTGTCCTTCCACTACGTCGCGTTAACTCATCATCTTGTGACTGGAGCTCAAGTTTCTTGGAGGTAATTACTCTTTGGGGACTTTATCAGTCTGCAAAGAATATAGTTGTGATGTAGGATTAAGATAAGAGGAAGGGTTACGAGAGCATGTTTTCCTAATCCCTGCCAAACTGTGTAATGCTCTCACTCATACTTGGCATCATCCATCCTCAGTGTTCGAGCCTGAAATGTCAACAGCTGAATATTTAGCACCGCATTGACATCACAGTGCTGTGACTCTCCAAATCTCAGGGCAGATGAGAAATTTTGCATTTGTCTAACTGCTTCCACAAATTAACCCCCCCTAAAAAAAAAACAAAAAACAGACAATTACAGTAAGATTTATTTTGCCATGAATACATATTTAGTTTCAAAATTGGGAACAAGCAGCATTTCAATAACGCCATGTAACTCTGCCCAAAGACAAGCGACGCAAAGACAGTGAAACACCAAGGCAGCTACATTGCTAGTGGAACTTGTTCATGATGTCCTGCCAAAACAAAATGAAAGTTTATTGTTGGATAATTTTTGAATATACAATCGATCAAAACAAAAGAACAGATGACCCAATGGGAACAGTCACATTAACATTGCATCCTTTTGCAGCCATCCCAGTGCAGCTCGCCGTACCTCAAACAGGAATAGAGTGATTACCTTCTTTTTAAAAAAAACGTACGTTGCTCCAAGTTTCTTTTGTCGGGTCATGCAAAAATGTTTTAACATATGATAAAAGTTGTTTAATCACTGCTAACTCCATTCTTGTTCTGTTAAAGGAGTGCATGCTTCTGATGCCTCAAATGCATTGTGGGTTTTAGCTTCTTATGAGACATTTAAACGAGAAAAGCTTACACACAAAGTAGACTGGAAAGTGGAAAGCCTTGGAAAATGTCAAAGAAAGTAATGGTGGTAATGCATGTAATTGATTTCAAAAAAGAGCATAAAACTACTTCCCCCACATAAAGTACACAGGGTGAGATGATAACTCACTTCTGCATTCTTAACGCTCACGTCTGACAAATTTCAATGGAAGATTTAAGATGCAGTTCCTTTTTTTGGCTACACCCCGAAAACACATCTTATCTTCAGATAGCCCCCTCGCAGCAACTCATGTGACATGTTCCAACTATTGGGGTTTTTTTCCGAATATATTTCGTTTCAAGGTTTACGGATACATTGGTATAAGAAAGATAGATAAGGTGACATCTATTTTCCAGGTTGTAAGAGAGTCATTCGCCGGACCGTGTAGTCAGCACATTCGGTGGACACACCCACAGAGCATTTTTCACGATTTTGAAGCCTCGTGTTTACGTACTTAATTATTTTATTTTTAGTCACAAATTTGGCATGTTTGTAAACAGGACTCTTCCCGTGGTATGTCGTATTTTGACTTGAATAGTACAGCGGTTCTCAAACGGGGGTACTAGTATCACTGGGGGTACTTGAAGGAACTTCAGGGACTACTTTTAAATACAACAAACAAACATGCAAAAATCCTTTTAAAATAATTATATAGGAAAATCTAAATCTATATTTTAGGAAAATTTAAGTTCGTAAGACGAATTTTATGTTCAGTAGCTTATTCAATTTCATTTTTGCGAAAAGATAGATTATCCCTCATAATAGAATGGTATGACCCATATTATCACATGCCATCTCTCGTTACCTGTTCATGATTTGTTTTTGTGAACACATCTCTAAAATGATCCCAAAGAGAACACTTTAAGATGAATATTTGTCTATGGACAAATATTTATTTCAATTATTTATTTTTGAGAACAGGTCTGACACTTTATGTTAATTATTTTGGGGGGATAAATATTTATTAATAGTTCATGATTTATTTTTATGAAGAGATCCCTACTGTAATCCCAAAACAGGACGCTTAATGTTGAATATTTGAGTTTATTTAGAAAAGGTCTGACACATTGTATTGATGGTACAACATTTATTAATTATTAAGTTATTCATTTGTGATAACAGTTTTTTTTCTGTGCTCCAAAAGAGGACACTTTTGGTTGAATATTTTTTGGAGGTCCAATACAAATGAAGTTTGAATGGGCTTAAAGTTTGATAAATCAGACACTGATGGCATCTTTTAGGTCTTTTTTTTAAACCCCAAAATGCTTTGCATGGGTTAAGGGGTACTTGGCTAAAAACAGATTTCTCAGAGAGCACATAACTAAAAAAAGGTTTAGAACCACTGAAATACTACAATAATTCAATAATAAGAAAATGTTTCGCCCTTGTATTTGACTTAACCCGGTCCTTAAACTTGTTTCTACACTGACGGCTCACATGACAATAAATACTTTGAATCTTAACTGAAAACAACAGTTTTACAGTGAAACTTAACTGTAATTGTGCTAAACCAAATTTGATATTGATAGATTGTTGTTGACTTACAGGAAGTACAGTCATGCTGGTGTGGTACTGAGAGAAAAATACATGCATGTCAACTTTTGTCAGTTCCATTGATATCTTAAAGTGAGCGCGAAGCTCCCAAGAGTCTCAACCACAATCGAGGCCTACGTTGAGAAAAATGTGACTTTCACTTCCTTTGCACCGTACAGTATGCTTTCAGTGACACAAATATCATCGTCAAGTTCAGGGTTGCGTGCCTTCGTGTGAGTGCGAGTCACTTGCAGGAAGTGTTCTGGAGTGAAATGACAGGTTGAGACCACCATGTGCCGAACTCCTTGGGCCCATGTTGCTTATCAGCCCCCTTGACGCATTCACACACCCGCACGCATGCTTGTGCCGTGTTTCCAATACGCACATGTACACAATCCTGGTATGACGCACCCAGTCTCTCTGCTGTTATATGTCATCCTGATCTGTTGAGTTCATTTTGTAACCTGCTCAGATGGCCTGTGTTCTCCAAGTCTCACGACAGAATCGGTGTTATTTTTAGGCCATCGCTTCCCACCAGCGTCGCAGGCCTCCCTCTTCCATTATTTCAGTGACTCTGTTTGCCTTTGACTTGCCGCACCATCCTCTCATGTCTTAATGTGTGTGTCAAGAGCAAAAGAATCAGACAAGAGCAGGGCTACGGTGCGACTCTCGCACAGCACAAAACCGGATGCTGCATTGAATGGGAATGAATGATGCTGGAGCCAAGCCAGAGAAGCATTGGTCAAAAGAACAATGAAACGTCTGACTTGTTTGATCCCATGGAAGCACAAATGACTGCGAGGAAGTAAAGTGGATATTAAAAAAAAAAAAAAAGAAGCTTGCATTCAAATCACTTTGAACTACATATATTGTTGGAGTGATCATTTTGAAGTTTAAATTGCATATTAGTTTGACAATTTCAGAGCAGTACTTGGAGCTTAACAAATCTTATTTTTAAGTTTGCAAGTTTTCTTTTCTGTTTGAGCCTATGCTGTGAAGAAAATTCTTTAATGTGGAATGAGCCTGCCAATTCTGGGTGCTTTCAGGGTAATGAAAAATAACGAGGAAACTTCTACAAAGCTTTTTATTGATTAGCCCTATTTTACTTTGTGAACAAAGTTGTTTCCAAGCTAGGGTGACCAGATATTCAAAATTAAATATGAGACACTACATTACTTGGTGAAAAAAAAATAAAATACATGCAATAAATTCTCACCAGTAACTATAACACATGTCATCGTGAGCCATTCTGCTAACCGGCGGTTATGTTACTTACTAGCTAATGCTAAATGGTATCTTCCATGATAGTTCAGCAGTTCCAAAAAAGTCAACGCACTCAAAATGATCAACCCTTTTTTTTTCCCAGTCCCAGCGTTGTGACAATATACTGTAGTAGAATTTGTATACCCTGCCCCGACATATTGTTCACATGCAGCTGTTCCGATTTTGGCTTATCAAGTATATTATAAAATGTTTTTACAGTCACTGCAATGTGTTCACGGTCCTTGCAATGTGCAGTGCGTTTAATATTCCTAAAGATGTTTAAGGTCCTACTGTGTAAGTGGTGATTGAACACGAGTCTAGTCACTGCCTGAGTGAGTACCGTACAGTACTCGCTTTTCTTTTGCTGACCCATGCAGCTACCACTCGTTGAATGCAAGCCTTGCGAAACCTTGTTCATAAAACTGAGAATCAATTGTGTTGTGCGATGCTCTCTAATTTGTAACAATCTATGTTTTATTTTTCATGGAAACTTGGGCAAGTTATTTTTGTTTAAATGTTTAGGTAACCATGCAATGTCATTATGCTAATGTCTTTCACCTGTGTGTGAGTGTGTCTAATAAAAACCCCATGGAGTTGCGGGCAGTTGGCTCTGATGGTGTGAAAGAGAAGACTAGTCTCCAAGTCTGTTGTTTTGTTACTTTTCCCTCGTCTTGATGCCCGTAATTTGAACAGTTTGCCGCCTAATATTAACTCCGTCAACAAATTGGCACCACCTACCCTCACAATCTTACATTGGAAACACCTCGCCAGAAATGCTCAGCTTTCTGGCTGCATTTCTAATGATTCTTAGATGCACGAAAAGAAAGTTATGGTTCAAATGTGAAGCACTGGCATGGCATAGCGGTGGAGTGGTCATTTCCCAACCGAGAGGTTGTGGGTTTATTCCCCTGAGCATTGTGACCATGTCGAATTGTCCTTGAGCAAGATACTGAACCCCCAGTTGCATCAGTAGATAAACCAACAGCAAGTAAATGATTGGTTATTGCAAAGCGATTTGAGTGGCTGAGGTAGAAAGACACAATATAAATAAATAAAAGTCCATTTACCATTTAAGCATCCGGTTGGCTTTTCTTCACTTCTAAGTCTGAACCTATTCAGTGAGCAAAGTAAAACTACAAACGGTGAACTGGCCAAGTCTTAATTCGCTTCAAATAAATGTCAAATTATCAGCAGTCTCCCAAAGAAATGAACATCTTTGCAATCCTCCAACGGTGTCATCTTTGAGCCCGCCATCTGTTTTGAGATGCAATCATTTTTTTGTACATGGCAATTCTCTGGATAACATAGCCCATTAACTCATTTGAGTCGTACGTGTAGCATTGTCTCACATGACAAGATTAATACATTGCCTTCTTGCTGAAGATCAAAATTGCCAGGCAGCTATGAGGAGACTTGAAGCTCCACCTGATGCCTCGCCTCAGCAACCGTGTGAAACTTTTTGTGAAACTGCACAGCAACGAAAAGACAATTTACAGGAACCTCACAAGACTGATCTGTTTTTGAATTGAGGTGGGGTTCAAGAAACACCTTGCAAACTGTGAACAACAAGGTGCAAAAATTAAAGTTGTCAAATTCCTGTAAAAGCCGTAAACACACCAGGTCTTCTTATTTAATTAGAACAGTCTGTTCTTCTGTGACTCCTGGTGTGGTTATTGCACTTACATATGTAACTTAGCCGCACGCTAACTAAATTTGTAATTTTGACGTACATAGGCATGCAATTAGGAAGTGAGCTCTGGCTTTGGAACACACATGCAAAAGATGACATTGCAAGGCATTGCATTGCATGACAGAGGAAAAAACCCCCACAGAGAATGACGTAGTAAGAAACGGACCAAAAAAATTAAATTTAAAAAAAAAAAAGAAAACTGACGGCTGGGCTGTGACGGCTTGCCATTTCACTGCTTCGCCTCCTGGAGGCAAGCATGGCTGTCATGGTATTTCGACAAATAGATTCCAAATGTTATTATGCGCTTGCTTTGATACAACCAGTGCAACCAAAGCACACTTGGATGCAGGTTTTATTGATAAACCATTTCAATTTCTCCTTCCGACAATCACAGATACACTTAAAAGGGGCCAGATCAAGAAAAGTCAGCTTTTGGACCTTTTAACCATGTTACAATGTTGATTTCTCACCTTAAACACCCTTAAAGTATTATTTTCCTGCATTGACGCATTTCTAAGCATTCCTCGTTTATTCTGCACACCCACACCAGCCCCTCCTGAGCAGATGAACATGGCTCGAGAGAAAACTATGACGACAGAAGAAATTCGCACCTCCCCTACACCGCACATGCAAGAGTAAATTCATGCCAACCTTGTTTGCCTCTTTTTGCCTCTTCGTTTTGGATCCAAAGTTGAGGAGGAGAGTAAAAAGCCACATTCATTTATGAGTTACAACGTTTTACTGTAGAAAATGCAGAAGAGGTGAAAATGTGTGTTTGAGCGCACACAGCCAGACATTTAGTGACATCTTGTGCAGGCGGAACTGTTATTATTGGTTCCAACGGTGAGCAATTTGATGGGGGAAACGTGTGTCAGTGAGGGTAATCTATAGACATCGTTTTGCATTTTAATGTCAGTAAAACGTCTGTTTTTGGCTCCTCCTTTCACGGCACGAAGTTTGGGAGGAAACGCGGTCAAGATGATGGGTGATGTTCCGTGACCGGCAGCATTGAACGACATCATAAAGGTGTGGCGGCCAAATGGTGAAAAGCGTGGTTAGCCAACGAGACATTTCACTTTCTGAGTAGAAATTAAAATACCATAAAACTCATGTTTAATAAGAAATGTAATTTTGCTGCAGAAAGTGTAGAAATATCATGACCTAGGATCTTAAACAATCAAAGTAAAAGATAAGACATCCAAATTAATTTTCTTTTAGAAACAAGTGTGAGAAACACCTCGAAGAGACCCTTGGAAGACACCATGTGGAAGGAAAAACCTGATTCTGACCTTGAGATGGTTGTCGCATTTCTATTTGTGACTAAGAGGTTCATTTTCACAGGTGACCACAGAACACAGAGATCTCAAGAGAAGATCTGTGGTTTGTTTTTTTTTAATTGAATGAATGACCGACCAAAACATTGTTCTGATATTTTATTTGACTTTTGAGAGAGCATTGGATTTCATGTTGTTATGTTGTAGGTTTGCGTTGGTTATAAGCATGGGACAATATCAGAACCTGACGGTACGCATAAACACGTTGTCCATGTTACCCACGGTATTTAGCGGCAGTAGCAAACTTGCAGTGGTACTGAAGCTGACAAATCAGGAAGTGGACAATGTGATTGGCTGCTGCAGCCGGAGAGGACTCACGTATGATACACAATGAGAGGAAGCTCTCGCTGCATGCTGCGATTGCCCGTTAAGGCAGACGACGCAGGAGGGGAAAATGTTTTGACCGGTTTTGGATGGTTTTAAATAACTGTCCTTTTCAAAATCACTATATATTGCTCATATCTACCCATGCCTGGTTGGTTAAGGACTTGTTTACTTAGTTAATCTTGTCTTGTCCCTCGTGCCATTCATGTTCTGGGTTCTTGGTAATTTGGTTTGTTAAAGTTCATGTTTTCAGGTCCCTTTGTGTCAGTGTCTTGGTAAGTGATTGTGTCCACCTATCCTCATCAACCTGTTCCCTTTGTATCAGCCAATCAGCTTTCCTTTATATTTGTTTGATTTCATCTTTGCCAAATTAAATGACTATTTTTGGTGCACGTCTGCTTCCCTGCATTTGGGTTCACATCCTCCTCAACCGCAATGCCAACGTGATCGACCGCATTGCCAACATGATATGTAGAAAAATAGATTTCCATTTCCTTTTGAAAGGCTTTATTTATTTCATATAATACTGACACATACTCAATAGCAGTTAACAGGCGTTTAAAAACACAGATAATAAAACCATTTGCGCATCAATTCACTTTTAGCCTCATTGAATCCATGGAGCATTTTTATATGTATAACATAACACTTATTTGATATCGGTCTAAACTCAACCTTGAGCAGAAAAAAAGACGTCCCATTATAAAAAACAACAAAAACAAAGAGGTAATCCACAAACTATTCAAGGTAAAGTATTCCTTTGAAGGAGAGGTTCTGATTTCCCATAACATTTTGACAGATTTGAAAATGTCATATGCGTTCCATTTTATAGCATATACGACAGATATATAAACCATTTTTCTATTCATATTTTATTTCTAAAATCCAGAGCCCAATAATTTCTTGCGTGTACACGGATCACTACTAATCCATAGAGGAAGTTTGAATAATACAACTGGCTGGGCGGCGGGGTGTCTTTTGCCCAGTAGTTTCAGGTCATAGTACACTTTTTGAAGTTACCGTCTCAGTAAAGGGTGTTGTGTTTTGCGGTCCTTAGCAGCCAAGCACCGAAATGCAAGTCTGGGCCAGCCGTGTGACATAAAAGTCCCGGCTTTTCAGCCGCCATTCCTCGGACATCCTCAGAGAAATGAAACAAAATCTTCACTCAAGTCTATAGGAGTACACCTGCACTGTGCCACGAGGTCCGTTGCGTTGCAAACTCACTGCAGCCGCCACAGTACTTGAACTTGTTCTTGAACTATCGGGTTACCTAAAAATGAAAGACAAACGTAAAGTTCAACATGCTGGAATGGAAAAAAAAAAAGGCTCTGCAATCCACATGAAACTAAAAATTCAGAGTAGAGGAAGTTGAATTACTGCTGGTACATATCACTTCAGTTGTGAAAATTAGAGAGTGGTGCAGTCACCTCTTAGAGAATTATGGAAAGTGATGCTTGTTATAAGAGCAACAAGCACATGGCCGGCATGCTCTCTACTGGCACACGACTAAACAGGATGCAGCTGGCGTATCGGCAGTCAGCCTCACTCTTAGCACCTGGTGTGCTGCCGTGTCGTTTTGTGTGTTTGCGGAGACCATTGCAATAATCATCAGGTCTCTTTACCATCTTCCATTTTTCTTAGTCCGTCCACCTGCTTTTAAGCCATTTCCAGCTTTTAGGTGAACTTGCCAACCTGCTAATGTCCCAAATTGTTGTATATGCGGCTGTAACAGCTCTGGGTTTTCATGTCATCTTTTGTCTGTTTCCCCGCGTGGCTTTTTTGTGCCACGATCCCCTGAACGCCAAGACAAGCTGGGCCGTCCTCCTGTACTTTCTTTTGAGGGAGTCAGTCTTTTGTGCATGGCAGGTGCCAAGAGTTGAAGGCCAGCCATTACCCAGAGAGCACAGAAAAAGCGTTTTTCTCTCAGTTGGCAGCTGGGATGGTTCTAGTGTATCTGGGCTGGCTTTGTGGCTCCCTCGCTGCTGGGTCCCATTCCCATTGACTTCAGGCATCTCATCCCGCACCTGATCAAAGTGTCAATGTGTGTTTGTTGTCATGCCAGTGCATTCTACACACACACGTGATTTGTAAATCTGCAATATCGTCATAAGGATGAATTAATTTTCTCTTTCTGAGATAAGATATGTGTATGTGTAATATTGGATATATGGAATATAGTATTCACCACTACTTTGTTGTACTCCCCAAAACTACACACCGACCGTGCCCACGTCTTTTAGTTTCGTTCCGCAGTTGAGGAGGTGATATTTTGCACTGAGTCGGCCAAGTAAACAGCAACATTTCATTTAACAGTAACATTGTTTTACTGTAGAAAATGCCCACGTGGCAAACACAGGTGTTTGGGAGGACACAGGTAGATTAACAGGTAGAACTATTGTTATGAATACTGGTTTCTCACGAGACCGACTTGATAAGAGGAATGGCTCATACCGAGTGTGGCCTCTTGACAGATTTGCGTTTTAAAGTCAGTAAAACCTCTATTTTGGTTCCTTCATTCACCTGGCTGAGGTAACCTCCAGCGCTCCGCAATCCTCATGAGCGGTCAAGGTGAAGGATTTCTCGAGGCTGCCAATCATTGAACGTCCTCATGAAGGGGACGCAGCCACACGGTGAGCGGTGCGGCTTCAGTAAACAATATGTTTGCCTTTTGAGTTATAAATATCGGTACCATAGAACTCCTATTTCATAAGAAATTAACATATATTTCGGAGTGGAAAGTTTAAACTGTCAATATATGGGCCTTTCTAGATTCAAGCAAAACTTCAGGGTCTGCATTGATTAATTCAGCAACGCTAAGCATCTTGAAATGTTATTTGATTAGTCTTGCAATTTCCCTTTTAACAAGTATGTTTATATGTATCAGAAGTTAATCTTTGTTGTTGATCAAAATTCAGCTAAAATAAAAAAATGCAGGAGACCAGAATAGAGGAATGAATTTCAAAGTGCACAGTTTGTTCAACAGGGCGGAACGGTGGCAGACTGGTTATCATGTCTGCATGCCTGCCTCTGGCCTCCGCGTGGGCTTTGCATGCATGGGTTTTCTCCGGGTATTAGGGTTTCCGCCCACTTTCCAAACACATGCATAGTAGGTATATTGAAGACTGTAAATCATCCTTAGGTGCGATTATGAGTATGAAGGGTTGTTCATCTTTGTGTGCCCTACGACTGCCCAAAGGCAGCTGGGTTAAGCGCCATCATGTCTGTGACCCTCATGAGGATGAGTGGCCAACATGAGGGCTGAATGAATGAATGTTTGTTCTATAGCGGCGCTCTACGGTTAGGCAGCATGTAGCGTATCTACATTTTCTCATGAATGACGCCCATGCTGAATGTGATTCAAGCGTACAGTACATTGTGGTCAATGATAGCCGAGTGTCTTGGCAGTTCAGCGATGTCTGGCTGCTCATCCATATGACATTATTTGGCATTGATCAAGCTGTCTTCTGTCCCCTCCCTTTCTCCTCCCTTTACCCTCCTCCTCCCCACCTCATCTCTGCTCCCAGGCGGGGATGAAGCCAACGACCGAGAGTGCCAAAACATCCTTTGTATTCCTGTCTGTGCTGTGATGCAGCCAGGGCACAAGCTCAAGTTCCCCGTTAGCTGACCAGGTACAATGTTCTTGTTTTTGACGATTTCCGATATTGCTATATCTTCCACCCACCTCTGGCTTCTGTATTCCTCTAGAGTCTCCACTTATTTTTTTCTATTTGGCTCCCGCTTTCCTTTTACAGCTCTCATCGTGTCTCCCTCTTATCTCTCGCTCTCTCCAGTCCGTCGTCAATTTCAATTTACGAGCGGGTCTTAATGGGACTATAAGAATGCGTGCGGAGATATTGATCTGGATGCCTGTGCATCTTGACCTCGGCCTAACAAGGAGAAAAAAAAGACGCCATTTCATCATTTGGCAAACATATCATTTAACACGCAAGGTGCGCACACCGAGGTCAGGCACGCACAAACCATTGATTGAAGACCTGAATGAAACCTATTTGTGCTCTTTGAAACTTCATGAATTGTCAGTTATAGTATCAGCCCTGAAACGTTGCGGCCTGAAACCGTCGATTCCTCTCTATTCTAGAAATAGAATCAGTGGATGAATTTTAACATTGAATGGATGGCGACTTACATTTGACAACAATGTGATAATCCTCCATAATATTTGGTCATACTTGAATTTATATACATCTGTCAATCAAATTAAACCAAAAAAAATCTGTGTAAGATAGTTCATTAAATAAATGATCATTATCCTCTAAGAAAGATTTGAATGGCACGCCGTAAAGGGAGGATCGCATGCTTCTGTTTGCATGTCGGTCTTCAATGCATGCAAATGTCACATGCACGATCCTTTCCACAAAGGGCCACGGCTGTGTGAACGTGCGCTATTGCGTGATGCACGGACCAGCGAGTTTTGCGACTTCTACTTGTGCAATGTCGAATTCGCACACCTTAATTCCTATAGCAAAGGAAGTATAACCCCAGGACTGGCCCGGATTCAGTCGGTTCCGTCCCACGATGGGGTACAGCAGCACAAATGCCCCATTAAACCCAATTCTGTCATGTGCAAATGATTCAAAAGAGAACATTTAGACTGCACGCCGTGCAGTTTACTTAAGCTGTCACTCAAACATAATTGTGTTCAAGCCAAGTCAAAAGGGGGAACAAGTTTCATGTGACAGTAAAAGTTTCGTTTGATTGCAGAGGTTTTTCCTTTGAAACTAAAAGTGTGTTTGTTTTGGCACACGTCTGAATCAATATAACTCAAACCATCTTGTGTATGACATTTTGCACAAGTGTTGTTAAGCTTAACATACAATATTTTATCAAGGCAAAGCTAAATGGTTGTTCTAATACAAATGTAACTCTTAAATTGTTAATTTTTTCGTTTGACATGATAGTAAATACATTTTTTTGAATATTTGTTCGTATGCTACTTTGCTGGTTGTTGTGGAGCGACTAGAGTTTACAACAGCACTTTTTTTGACTGGGAATTCAAAATAAATAAAACAATTTCAAAATTAATATTTTGAAACCCCAAAGGGTAAGGTCACTTGTATCCCCAAGCACTACTGTATTAACATCAATGATTTTGGCAACATAAGAAAAATATTTGTCATAAAAAAATGCAAAAAAACAAAACTTGTAGTCAGATTAAAACAACATAACCATTGTCATAATGGGAGAGGACACCCATTTAGGAATTTTCAGCAGTAAAAGTGATTATTTTGTCTCAATTTGGTGACTGAATTATTTTTCATGTGTAATTAAAGCCTGTAAAAACACATTTAGCGAGTGGCTGTTGACGAAAGATGACATCACGTAACCACCAATCACAGCTCACCTGTTGTTTGGGTTTGGCTATGTTTTCGTTTTCTGAACCTTGAGCACAAGCGATGTCATTTTCAGTCAACAGCAAGTGACAAAATGTCTTTTTAGAGGAAGTGATTGTGCATGGAAAATAAATTGTCTGCAAATTAAATGTTGTCAGAACAAAAAGTTTTTTTCCCGAAAGTGGCAATATTTGTAAAGTATGTTGTTACTGTACGTACACGCAAGGGAGAAATTGTGCCATGCACTTTGCGATGGGTGGCTCGAATGAGTGCAAACATAGCGAGGGAATTCTTAATCAGCCCGATGTCCAAGAGACAGAGAGCCTCTGAGTGTTTTGAAAACGCGAGAAGGCTGCAAGCGATGGCTCGTGTACTCAGCGCCCCCCCCCCCCCCCCTTTTTTTTTTAACCCAAAAAGGAGCACTCTCACTTCTTAGGCCACACCTCCAATCAATTATTAAGGGTGAAAACAAAGGTCTAAACCTAGCCATGAATAATGGAAGACGAATAGACAGAGAGCAGGACGGAGGTTAGGAAGAGAGGTGTGCAGTGATGAGAGGTGAGTTTCTCTCAAACGCCTGTGTGTGACGGACAGTTCGAAACTCACTTGGGTCAGGTCACTGAAGAGCAGGCAGTGGGCTCAATGCATTATGTACAGACGCAGGCACTGTTCACACTCGCTCTGGCAGGACGAACACACGACGCGCAAACTGCATATAGAGTGAAACGAGCAGGTGGGCGCGCACGTGAAGAGGGTTCCCACTGTGCTGTATGGGACAAGGTGAGCAGTTTACGCAGCGAAGTGGAATGCGTGCCACCAAAGTGTGAGGAAGCAGATCAAGCAAGTGGGAATGAAGTCTGTGTGTGCCTCATTCCCCATGCCCTTGTTTTTCTTCTATGTTTGATGTCGGAACCAATTGGGTGGAGGGAGGACATAACTTAACGAGAGACAACTGAAGAAATGAGAACTCGTAAACAAAAGGCGGGTAGAGGAATAATGTAGGAACCGATAACGCAGTCGGGGTGGAAGTGGGACACGCAGTCTGGCTTGTACCAGTTTGGCTGTTTCCTGAGCAAAAATTGAACTGAAGCTTTAATGTAGGTTTCAGAACTACCTATGATGTTCTGTTCAGTTCGCTCAAATCACTTTAAGTGACTCCCTGACAGTTAATTCCCACAATGATGCACGGATAAATGTTTTCCCCAAACACAACTACTTTGTAATATCAGTAAGGGGCCTACTCTTTTTGGAGCCATGCTTTATCAATTCTAAGCGCAAACACAAATACTGTACACTCTTACCAGTAAGTAGGAAGCAGCAACAGCAATCCAGGAAAATGGGGGTTAACAACGGTACAAAAACAGTCTGGATTCCATATCAAAAATCCACCATTTTCCAGACTGTTTTTATTCTTATTTATTTATTTATTGAATTAATTTTTTGCAGAGATAAATTCTACTTGTATGTTGTTGATGTTTTCTTTTTGTGTGTGGTGAGTGACTTCAAACGGTGGTCATATCCAAAACCCATCATCGTGCTCCATGTTGTACTTTCCAATCTTTCCTTTTCCTCCATTCTTCTCTTCCTTTTCCTTCTATTTACGATTCGCATGCAAAGCGTCTTTTCCCTCTCCATCTTCTAGTTTTATCAGTGATTGACATACGAACAAGAAACTTACTCAGCTGCACACAAGATGCGATATAAAAAATGTGATTTGAATTAGGTTTGCAAAGTTTTCATCCTTCGGCTTTTTCCGTAGCTAAAAGATGGTGGCGAAATGTGGTGACCTACTGTCTGAGCGACACCCCCGTGTAATTTACATAGTGTTTACTAAACCTATGATTATGTAAAAGAAAAAAAAAGAAATGCTGTGATTGAACACATGTATTTACGCTATTAAAATGTATATACTTCTTTTATTGAATAACATTTTTGTTCATCGCAAAATATTGCTGAGTATCTCTAACAAGTTATTCTGTTTACTCTCCTGGTATTATGTTTTAATATTAACGTTGAAGCCACATAGTCAAGGACTATTTTGCTTTACACACATGCAGGATTTATTTGACAAATGTAGATTTATGATGGGATTTTTTCTGAAAACTTTTGCTGGACTTCTACTAATGTGACTTTTAAATAATGATTGTTTTTACTCAAATCAAATTACTATGTTTAGTATACATACATACTAAATGTAGCATAGAAAATAGATCTAACACTGCATAAATTGTGCCCCTTAAAGTTGAACTGGCAAGGAGCTACTCTTCAGCACCCAACTTTTCAAATCATCTTTTTGTTTTGCAGCACCAGCTAGGGGCTGCATCATAGTAGTCTACGTGAAATGTCAAAATTAGTCTGTAGACTAGGATACAAACATCTTAAAAATGTTATTGAGAGGGGAAAAAAAATTGCTATGTCATGGGTGCCAGTCCAGCATATGAGAAATAGAAAATCTCCCTCTTTTGAGAAGAGAAAGAGAGAGGAGGAGAGAGAGAGAGCGAGAGAGAGAGAGACAGCATGTGATTAAGAAATAAATTCACCTTTGTAGTTTTAACTTTGTTGCCGGTGCTGCAGCTCCATCCTGTGAGGTCGGGCAGAACCTTACATTCCTCGCCTTCCATACATGGCTCCATCTGACACCACCACTTCTGGGCAACAATGGAGGCTAGTAAAACAATTAAAAAGAGATGGTTGATTCTATGATGAATCCAAGCATTAATGTGCAGCCTTTTTTTTCACCGAATAATGTTAGAGCTAAGCATTACAGCTTTCAGTCCCCGCATATACAGTGGTGCGTTCACGTCTGATTACGCATGCATCACTGTTAAACTTTAAACGTCTCAATTAGAAATGTAAAATGTTCCTCTATGGCTAAAAATACAGAAGAGATTTTTAATACTGTTTTACTACGTGGTAAAAGCATTGGTGCATTTTTAATTCATAGTCAAACTGGGCTTCTAGATTTTAAAAACAATTTTGCAAAAATGATTCACGATCTCCGTCGGTGTGGCTTGCTTGGGTACTACAGTGTCGTGCGGATATAATCAGTACACAGGGGATCATTTGCATATTCAATTCTAGAAGAAACAAATCCGAAAGGACAAAACTGGAGGCAAGATATGCATCAGACATATGAGATGTGTTGTGATCTTTCAGGGTTGCACGCAGATTTGTGCGCTACACATCACATCACATCAGATAAAAATGAATATATGCCTTTAGCAAACTTCACAGAAAAAAAAAAGCTCTCAAAAAGACACATCAAGAGCAAAGGGATTTGCTATCAGTGACGAGGTTAATACGTCTTCAATAAGTGAATGTTGGATGGATCGAATTCGGATGAACACGTCGCCGTAATTGTGGGATTGGCATTGCATTGAGGTTTTAACACAGCTGTGGCTCAGTGTGTTTAACTAAACACATTGAATGCACTGGCAAAACTCCCAGGAGAACGGTGACACTTTGAGAGAGTCACCGTTCATTACAGGGCAGCTTTGCATTTTCGATTTCTTGGTAATCAGATGCTTCTCTCACGTTACGGCCATCTCTGCCCACAATTCGCCAGAAACATACTGTACTTATATCGGATAATCTCGTCTTCATTATTTCGCCTTGTTGAGGATATTATGCCCGCAAGCACTTAAGGAGTTCAGTGAAATTGATGGATACGTCACTTGTTACCAAAACTGTTATAATTGGTGTGTCAAATTTAGAAGACATTCATTTTAAGGGTGGTGTTGTGTAGACCAACAAAATAGTCCAGTATTCCTGGCCATTACCTTGGTAGCGAGTGAAAACAGACATAACTGAAAGGTGATCCTGATTAATTTTTCATTCAAACTTTATGACAGTTTGTTTTTCATGAAGCGATTTGGTGGAGACTTAAGGAGAAATGAATATCCTCGTGGCAGATGCACAGATGCATTTTATGGTACGGGCATAGTTAAAATAATTCTCTGTAAATGTAAACAGATTAATATCTGTGTTATTTATGAGTTAATAAAAAGTATTTGGTCTCTAGTGTCTAATATGTAAATGTCTAAAATTGAGATCAAACCAAAAGTTGGGTTGCTTGAATGTGTTTCATTGACTCCCTCATAAACTTTATCTTCTGCATTTGGAAAAAAGCAACAAACATGTGAATTCAGAGACTGTTGCGCCATCCAAAGTTGCGTACAGTGTGAAATATTGATTTTGCAAGCAGAAGAAATGAGAATTTTTAAATGCACTTTACGTTCACCTCAGGATTAGAATTAACACTACTCTGAAATGCAGACTAAAACAAAAACAATTAAGGGCTTTAGCTGCCTGTAAAATTGAGTAAGCAATACTTTTGACTTACCTCAAAGAAGTGAATGGGTTAGTTGATGAAGCCTATCTTGATGTCTTTTTTACACTAAACCTTATCACATTAGTTCACTCCAATTTGAAAGAGTAGTAGCTTCGTGTTTACAAAGACTCAAATGACCCAAATGACCCTATATTTCCATGCTCGGTGCAAATCTAGCATATACTGTAGTGCAACCAAAGATTGCGAGTGGGCGTTGTTTACTTTCTTCCAGCATTTTTGTAAATAGACTCCAATTTGTGAGCGTTTTGACATAGATGATCATAATTCCAATTCTAGGCAACATACAGCACAAATGTGTCATGCACAATCTGTTAGGTATTTGTTTCCACCTTTGTCTACCGATCAGTTTCTTCCAGCCAACCATGTCTTCCCCAGGTGTGAAATGTCTTGTTGCCTTGTCAGTTTGCTTGCGTTTATTTTCTTGGTTTCTTTCGGTGTTGGTAATGTCCATTGTTTTGGACATTAGTGCCGTGTCTGTAAGCAGTTGTTCTCTTCTTGGCTAAAACCCAACGTGCTCGAAAGAGAAGATAATTTAACTAGTCGGTACACACCATCAACACAAGAGGGCATGGCCCGAGTGGTGCCAGCAACCTGTCCGGGAAAGCAGGAACATTTGACTGTTTGGGATCGCTCCTCAATCTTGTTCTTGTTGCAGCAGCGATGTGCAGCGATCACTTCGCACGTCCCCGCCTTCACATGCACTGCAGAACAAAGACAAACTCAGTTGGTCTCATCATATCTCCCTTAATTGTTGGTCCTATGCAGATTCTATTCAGATCTAGAAAACAATGACACAATGTGACTTGTGTATTGAAAGAATGAAATGAATGAAATGTGAATCGGCCAAGTTATGTAAAAAAAAAAATTATATATATATATATATATATATATATATATATATATATATATATATATATACACACACGTATATTGTCCAAATTCAAAGTAAGCGACAATACAATCCCATTTTCATACAAATTTAATGTCCATCTACATTTCGTCATACAGTGGACCCCGGGTTACAACGTCCCTGATTTACGTTATTTTCATGTTGCGACTTGGAATATCTGGAGTTTTTTCATTCCCTCTTTATGTTCCCGGATTTGCGTTTCCGGAAAAAAACAATCGTCATGACCCTAGGGGCTTGGCTGTATTTGTGTTGTTTTGCCTCCATCTGCTGACGTTTTTAGGTAATTGCACTTATTTACTATTGCCGTCTAACTGATTCCATGCAACACGTGACTAGATCTGGTCTGCTATTGATCGGCGTCTCCTCACGAAGATGGTGGTCTGCTATTGGTCGGCCTCACTTGTTTCAAATGGCAGAACGGGGTTACAAAACTGTATTTATAGTGCATTTTACTGCCTTATTCAAAGTTGAAAGGGTTAGCCATGGCTCCCAAGATTGCTAGTGATGTTTAAGAGAGAAGTAAGAAGATGATTTATATGTAAACGATGCTGGAGATAACCCTTAGCTTAAAAGCAAAGGCATATGAAGTGAAAGGCTCACAGTGAAATTTCACAGTTGAACAGAGATTTGAAAAGTTGCAGAATAAGAAAAATACTTGAAAAATACTTTTTCTTCTCGTTTATTTCCTATTTGACTCTTGCTATCATTGAGTAAATCCTTTGATTGATTGGTGAGCTATACGATAACAGCAATTAGAGCACTGTCACGTATGTAGTCTATTATAAGACGCCCCTTCACACACACACACACACACACGCACACACACACACACACACACACACACACACACACACACACACACACACACACACTTGCACCTTCCAAGCTACAAACAATACAATAATTGGCTCCAATGTACTGTAGTTCAAATCAAGATTGCGACATTAAATATCCATTGATGAAGTACCTTTGTGATCGCAGTGACCTTCTCTCTGGTGCCACACACTAATGACCCCCGTACGATCACTTTTGTTTACAATGTGACCTTTCAGATATTTAATTTATAGCCAATTATCATCAATTAATTATGCGTGCCATTAAAACCTTATTTTACTGTTCCCAAAGCTGCCCTGCTGCTCCTGAAAAAAGATGTCCCCACAGAAATTAGTTGTTAGCTAATGATGGTCATGAAATGATTTTTATGTTCAAGAACAAATCATTTAATCTGAGTTAGTGCTGCACTGCAACCATGGAAACAGCGGTTGACACATTTTTATGTGCCTTATGATTTGATGGCTAAGTGCAATAGGACACAATTGGTATTTAATCTTGTAGGGAAAACCAACGATGAAGTCCATGCATTGTATTCCTGAGTCTTGCTGATACAGTAGCAAGAGGTAAATGTGACTTTTTTTTTTCAAGACAAAGCAAGTAATATAAATGATGAACACTAAAAGGTGTTTTTTACGAGGCAATGTAGTGCCCCCAATGATTTAGCAACATATTCTCAGTTTTATGTTTACTTTGACAGTAAACCTTAACTGCGAGTGTCCATAAACAGCTTGAAACCTGAGGCCTCTTTTCTGAATAACTGGGCGTTATTAGAAGTGAGTCAAGTTGAGTCCCTTGCAACCATACAGCGCTCGTAGCGCAAATGTTTGCTCTCATGTCAAAGCAAAAACCCAGCCAAATAATGGCACTCAGATTTCAAATGCCACAGTGGTCACAGCACAGTGGTCTTATCCATATAGTGTCCAAATTTAAGGTGTATCACGTCATTAAATACATCATCTTGTATTGCACAGTAGACTGTGCATAATTCACAATATCCTGGATTCCTTTCATTGAAACCAGTTAGTCCCATTTGATACTTGTTCATCTCTGCTCTCTTTCTCATTTGTGCCCACGTGCAGGCTTGACAAGCTTGTTGGTGCACATGTGGCTCAACTAAAACCCAAACAAACAGAATAAATACTTTGGCTTTCAGCACTTATAGACTAACAGAGAACAAATCTAGGATATGCAGAGTTAATTAACTGTGTACAATTCACTGGGTGGGGGGCAGGGGTTTACTGGAGGAATGTTAAAGCGAATTGCAGTTTAATTAATTTAGCTAGTGTTAAATGAGGAACCTATTTTAAAATAATTGCAGTCACGTTGTCTCTGGTCAGATGATGAAATACTTAGGTTTGACTGTTCAAATTATATGTTCAATCATGCGAAAGACCGACAGGAAGCGGATTTGTTTTATGGTCACACTTTATCATAAATACACAATGTGTATTTATATATGTGTATAATGTGTATAATATATATATATATATATATATATATATATATATATATATAGTGTGTGTGTGTGTGTGTGTGTGTGTGTACATGTAAGTTTGAGAACAGTTTTGTCACAGTCATCTTTCAAATTGGCACCTTAGGAAACAGTTATTGGCCCAAAACTGGAAAAAAAACCTCTGGAGGCTAAATCCTAGTAGAGGATAGTAGAGGTAGTGACAACTTGGTTTAATGCAAGAATTAACGCATTTAATTAAATTTACAAATAGACTGGTTCTGTCTTTTCTAGAATTATGATGGTGATGTGTTGAGGCTTGCAGTTTAATCATAAAACATCAGTAAAAAAGTCACCGTTTGCAGCAAACAGTACTCATGGCACAAGGCACTTGTGAGCCCAGATTTTTGTACGGTTGCACAACACAACACATTATAGACCTTCAAAATATACAGCAAAGAATCAGTCAACATGAGCAGTGGACCACTTGACCCAAAGCCAGATCGTGCTAAAAACCTTTGGGGTGACAAGAATCGACTTGGCTTTGGACGAACAACGAAGACTTAACATCAACATCCACAATGCCAAGGTAAGGGAACCAAGGTTTTAAGAGATCTCATTAATGCCACATGCTTTTTAGCCAAACAGCAGCTAGCATTTCATGGGAATGATGAAAATTACAGGCTCTGCCAATCGTGGCAGCTATGTTGATCTACTACATGCTTTTGCGGAGAAAGATAACCATTTGAAGACATCTCTTTTATTTTCTGGCTTGTCAAATTGAATACGGAACAAGTAAACCGAAGCAGGTGCGGACATCATTACATTAAAGGTGCTTTTTTTTGTGCTACATGTTGTATGCTTAAAGAATGCAGATATGAAATTTTAAACATAAACAGCTAACTGCTGCCAATAAAATGTGTCAATACGCTGCCCCGGAGGTCTCATGCTATGTTTATAAATCTGATCGATGACGTCAATGCCACCCCAGCCATGTACCTCACCAAACGTCACAGAATGAAACCCCCAGTAATGCTGGCAAAAGTTCCACCTTGCTGTGCTTAGGTTGAATGTATTTTACTTTTATAATTTTGCTCTATAATTTTTTTTTTATTTCAAACACATATAAAGACAAATAAAGGATAAAACACGGTAAGGAAATCATTGCCAAAAAAAAAAAAAACACTTTTACTGCTATCAATTTTGTCTTTCTGCTTGTAATGCTTTGATTTGATCTATTATTCCATTCTAGGAGAGGGATCACATGATTACTGTTCACTCACTTTCAGGGACAAATCCGACATTTCGAAACTGTCGGGTTCGCAATGGAATGCGAAACGCAACAATCGCGCGACAGCGTCTTATGGACACAGACCTCTGAACAGTGTTTTGAATCAAACGTTCTGCTTTTGTTTCGGTACGTACCAAAACATTTAAAGACGTTAAACTTTAACTGGGCGTGGCATTAAGCTTGAAGCCTTTTTTGAACATATCTGCCAAATTGCTGCTTGTTGAAATAATTGACGGCTTGTCTCAATAAAACTTGTCAAGTCACATATTACAATGTCCAACTGCAGAATTAAAAAGAGATTAAAATGAGGTATGATGAGGCACATTCAAAGCAGTGTCAATCGTGAAGATACTACATTTTCTTCAGTGTGTTTCGCAGAGTGTGTTTTGAGATGGAGCATGTGTTAGCACTTGCTCAGTTAATTAGATTAAATTGTACGAATCACAGTGCTTGTGAGTGTCTATGTATGTATGTGTGTGTGCGTGTATGCATGTGTGTTTCCATCAGTGCATGTACGTTCATGCATTTATGCTAATAATTAGATTACATTCCACTGAGATGGCACCATCCATTATGAATCATAAACACCGGGCAAATTAAAATTCTGTTATGGGGCCTGCCAAGAAAATTAGCACAGAGAAAAGTGGAGGTACACAAATTTGACCACACATTATTTCCCTTCCACCGTTTTTTTTGTTGTTTTTTTGTTTTTGGTGGGGGGGCCTCCCTGCTGCCTCTAATGCTGTTGTTCTCCTATACACTGATTTATATACAGTTCCAGTTATTTTCATATTTCATATAATGCCTTTTTTCCATTTGGGTACGGGCTACTAGAATAACAAAAATTCATTCTCCATAAATTTATCCTCCAATAAATTCCTGACGCACATGACCCGTGCGCATGAATACATTTACCATTTGCAACCCCTAAAGGAGACTGACACACAAACGTCCCCACGGTAAAATCACTCTAGACTGATGTGCATAGGACCAAGGCAGAAGAGCTGAACAGAACACTGAACACATGCACATACTTATTTTATTGCACATACTTAACATTTTATTGAAAATTTGCATTACGCGTTTGCCGATGGAAAACATAAATGCCGCTGCTCGACACCATTTGGAAGTCCCGCCACACAATCATTTTGTCACGAAGACTACCTCTCCTTTCATCATTGCAGGTACAACACACCGGCACATGGTGTCTGACATATTAGAGGGCCGAATGCCACCATCGCTACCGGCAAAGTGAACACCATTTTGCACTAATTCGAACTGCAGGCGCCAATTGCATCTAAAATGTTAATATGCTCAGATGTATTAAGGCAACATTACCAGTGAGGCATTAACCTTTGTGCGTGTTTGTGTGTATGTGTGTGCGAGATCCAGGTCTTCACGTTTAAAACCTTGCGGTAATTGCTAATTCCTGACTGGAGGTGACTTTCTACAAGCGCCCCAGGCATTTCTGGCCCTCCTCATTTTCGGCCACCCCCGTTCTACTCTCTTTTCCCTCCCGCACGGTTGAAAGATTCTGAAACCTTCCCAGCACTCGCATCGGCTTCATCCTTCCAAACGGCTTTCCAGCCAGCCATTTATTTTCTCGGTCATTTTAAGCCGGTGTTTTTCCATGCTGCTGTCAGGCTTGTATTTTGATCATCTGTGTCATTCTAGAGAAAACACATGTCAAACGATAGTTTTCATTCCAGACAGCCTCGTTCTCTTGGTTCCTTTTGCTAGGGTAGAACGGAGAGGAAAGATCTATAGCGCAGCAGGCATGTTGATGAGCATTGCATTCTGTGCAGATTCTCTTTCTGTCAAAGGAATAAGGACGGACACTCGTAAACGTCAAGTGTGTATTTCACTCTCGTAGGTGTGCTCGTGTGTGTTTGTGTGTGTATATAAATATATAAACTGTGCATGCGATGGTCTGCGCGCGTGTGCGTGTGAATGAGTTATTGTCGTTGTTTATGTCACTCTGTTGTGGAGGTGTCATTTTGCAGATCAAGATAAATGGCTTGCTATCATCCTGCTTACGCTGTGTGAAAGATTGCGCAGCCCCATATGCTGCAATGCATACCGCCACTCAAACAGCGTATGCACACAGACCGAAATCAACTAAATTGTCTCATGTCAGAGATTCTCGCAGTTTCAAAGGATTACACAAGGCAAGGCAAGTGACATTTGTTGTCCATAAGCACCTGGCAAGCTTTGTGCACTGGGCCATAGTCATTCTGGTATAGAAAAGACTCTTCCCAAAATTGTCCGCGCAATGTTGAAATTATTGCTGTGCCAAAAGAAAATGGATTCACACAATTTTTGTGATTCTCAATGACTAGGATTTAAATCTATTTAACATGCCAAATCGAAACTGTGTATAAAACAGATTTGATCCGCTCCCTGTCGGCTTCCATACTACGCACTGTGCCAGGGCGTCACCACGCAGCCCGTTCGGGAAAATCCAGCCTGTGTGCGCAGGACGAACAACACAAACAATGGCGCAGATCCCTCGTAGAAAGCAGTTTTGTTGCAGTTTGCAAATCCGTGCAAATATTCATACAAGAAGAAAAAACAAATGGTCTGTCATCAACACGACACAAAACAACAGCATGTCCATAAAAAAAGACAAACTACAGAACAAATTATGCAAAATCGAAATGTATTCAAAAAGATTACACACATGCATGTAAAGTAATAAAAATCCCATATAAGGTCATACCAAATGCATATCAATTGTATTTACATTACAGCCAGACTTTGAGCACCACCAGTTAAACCTAATTCAGCCCTTTAGGATCATTAAGCTGCTGAGATGGCATGATGCTGACTCAGCACTGCTCGCAATTTGGGTAACATGATGGCCTCCCTTGACAAAAGTGCATATAACATCGTAATGGAATGAGCTGTTCTGGATCACGTAGACACCGCGCTGCCCTTTAATGTAGCCATTCTATAACCTTCAAAAGCTGTTGTTTGCACAAAAGAAGTCAATACAAAATTGTAAAAAAGTATGTTTCTAAACTGAGAAGCTTTTTTGGTCTATATAACCACATCGAGGTACAACAAATGCCAGCTTGGTCAGAGAAGACTGACACCAATATGAAGAACAATGTTTGGTATAACGCGTCCAATGAATGCATTTCCTAAGTATGTTGCAAAGGTTTGCATAATCTTAGGCCATTTCACACGTCCTCATCGAGCAAAAAACATCAACTAATGATGAGATGAGCTCTGCGATTGGTGCATTAAGCCCATGGCTTCATAAAGGCGCGTTTCCCTCGGATCAGCACTTTCCCTCACACTGCTTCATCAGGACAGATCATTACGTTCTTCCACTCATCTCCTCCCGTGCCTCTCCCGTTCTCTCGCGCCATCGCTCAAATGAAAGAGAAACCCTGGCGTGTTTGCGGCCGGCCAGCAGCAGAACCAGAGGTAGAAAGATGAGAAGAGATGAGGAGGAGGAGAGATGAAGGCGATGTCGGCCGATTAGTCGCTGTTACCACTCTGTGGGAGGAAAACTGAAGAACCACAACAGTCCTGCCGCAGCAAGTTTCACAATCAGAGCATTACACTTTTACTTACATGCGTCTTCACTCCAATTAGACAAGGCCATCTATTTATACTTACTGCCGTATGGCTAAAGGCCATGTTGCTCAACCTCCAGACAAATAGGAACTTAAAGCTCTACTGATACCACATCAGCACCTTAGAAAGGCAACTGCATGGGTAGGTGCAATTATGTACCCTGGTGATTGTAGAATGAACACACAAGCAGTGGTAAACAAAGATTATCTTGCTGTATTACACCCTTCTTTTGCTAGAGTATATTATGGTTTCGTTGTCCACACAATAAACGTTGGCAACCGGCTCAGGGTGTCCCTCGCCTACAGCTCGAAGTCAGCTGAGATAGGCACCAGCAATCCTGTGAGTCTTGTGAGGATAAGCGGCTATAGAAATGAATGGATGGATGGAATATTTTTTAATAGTACTACATTAAGATCTTTCTTGCAAAATATACAGTTACGGGGAAAGGATTCATTTAATGCCAGTAAGTTCTAAAGATGATCATAAAGTAACACTGAAACAGGTGTTTTAGACGCGTTTTAGCAGGTGTTGTATGTATTCATATTTTAATATGATCCCGCTACGTTGAATGTGACATGAGTGGATACTTACTGCAGGAAGCCGGTGCAACGCTTAACAAGCAAGCTACGCGGTGATTGGAGCTACACTGGATTTGCCAACTTCAGTTGTTTAACCAAGGCAGCAACAAGACACCAAAGCACGGCTGGACACATGTGCTTCGGTGCTTTGAAAAACTTCTTGAGTGGATAGTTCGAAGGTAAAGAGATCTCCTCAATGTGCTACAGTGTTTTTAAAAAACTTTTGGAACACCGGAGTGGATACACTGTACATCTCAGTGCCAAGAGAAAGAGACGTACATAATGAAAGGGTGAAGAAAAATCATTAGATATTGAAAGGACTGATCGATAGTGACCGCCGTTTGTTTTGGTGAGTGCAAGCCTTTTCTTTATTTATTTTTTCATTTTTAATATGTTTGTGTTATTTTCTTTTGTTCATATTCAATTAATAGTAAAGAAATAAAATGATGTTCATCTTATATGAAACTGCAATTTGTAATTTGGATTTGAAAATATTTTGTGGATATTTATTTTAAATAATTTTTTTAAGTTTTGACAGCATCACATACAATGAGACATTTTAATGGTTGATGCGGGTTTATTGACATTTAAAAGCTCTGGAAAATAACCTGCGTAGCCCAGTAATGCGTACGTGACAATGACATTCAAACCTAGGGTCGTGGTCCTCGGAAACCACGGATAACTTTTATAATACCAAAAGGTTTGATGCAAATACAACACTGCTTATCATTTGTGAAATATGGTACACACTTTGAATTGTCCTTAGGTGTGTTTGTGAGTATGAATGTCTGTTTGCCTTGGTTGCATTTTGATAACTGTCCTGTAACTTGTTTCTTTTTGTAGTTTGACATTGGCTGGTTGTCCCAGTGTTGCAGTTCTAACATTTCAGGATTGATTTGTTCACACATTGCTTTATTGGTTGTCTCACTTGTTACATGCACCTTCTGTCATTAAACGTTTTATTTTATTACTTTGATTTTCCATGTTCTGATAGGGTCCAATTGATATTACCCCGGCGCCATTCATCACAGTTATTTCAGGAATGTCTTTCTGTTATTTAAAAAGAAAAAAAAAAGAAACCTGAGCCAAAATAAGCATAAAACACTCAGTGAGAGATTGAGTGATTTGTGTTTTAATGCAACTCGCAGAGTATTTACAGTGGTGTTCTGCAAGGATTAGTTGTGTGTGAGAGGATTAGTGAAGCTGCATTACTGCTGTTTTATTTAACTCACAACAGCAAAAGACTAAAAATAAAAGCCTCTTAACCACATTTAGGCAACATGAGAGAGCGGGCCTGACAGCTAGACAAACATGATGTTTGTGTCCTTTTAAAGACACGAGCTGGAAAAAGATGCGCCTGAATACACACGCATCCACACACAGATGTTCTCACACGCAAAACTTACTGCATTTAATCTCTAATCTAGTAATCTGCTGAAAGTTGCCCTCCGAAGCATATGCTTGGCATGGAAACACTGTGTCATATTAGTTAAGGCGAGAGTAAGAGTGTAGCATATGCAAGCAGATAGGAGTCGCTTCAGCAGACTGGGAAGCTCATGTAGAGCCGAGAGGATTAAATCAAAAAGACTGGAGGAGAGAGAACTGGGGAGAAAATGAGAGCGTTCTGCAGAAGCAGCACATTACCTCTCCTTCCCTTGTCTTTTCCACGCTGTCCATCTCCTTCCTTGCATCAGCATTGATCACATAGCATGAGTAAAGTAAAGCACGCGGCATCCATCGGACCGTGAATCCAAGAGCCGCTCTTAAGCATACCGAGGACTCTCGCCATCGTGCACAGAAACACCAAAAAGCATCAACGTGGTACACAGCATCATCTCCAGACTGGAGGCAAAATTAACCTAGCATTTCTTAAAAATAAATCATTCTTAATTATTTATAAAAAATAATGAATATAAAGTCTCAGAACTGTTCTCAAAAAGAAAAAAATAATGATTAAATATTTGTTTCGAGGACATATTTGAAAAATATTGAACTTAAAGTGTCCTCTTTTGGGATCATAGTGGAGATGTGTTGAACCCGACAGGAAACGAGAGGTGGCACGTGACAATTTGGGTCGAGTACGGGGGAGAATCTGAGTTTTTACAATTATGAATTTGAATAACCTATTGAACATAAAATTTGTTTCATGAACTTATATTTTCCTTAATTAATTCAAAAACATTTTTAAAGGATTTTTGCATGTTTGTTTGTTTTATTTACAATCTCGAGTACCCCCTGAAGTTCCTTCAAGTACCCCCAGGAGTACTAGTACCCCATTTGAGAAAAATTGACATAGATCATCCAAAAAAAAAAAAAAAAACCAACAAAAAAAAAACATTTTGTGTGCTATCAAAATTACTGTCCTTTTTGAGGCATTTTTACATTGTATATCGAGAAACATACTGTTGTGGTTATGGGGGTGCAGGAGCAAGACGAGACTGCGAGACAACGTACACGTGCACGTAGACGCAATTGCTGACACTAGTTTTGCAACAATTAAATGATTTGAAGTTTCAATACATTATTTTTTGATGAATGAATATTTTAATGTCTCAAAGCCCTTAACTCTTTTAGTGCCAAGCAGAAAAGGAAACCTCTAAATATATATAGCATTTTCACTCATCTTTAAAGGCTGACAGAATAGTGTGTGCTATTTCTATGTAAATATGGATGGTGTCATATGAAAGATTGATTTCCATTCCTTGCTTTAAATTGCATGTAGGTAATATCTGTGTTGTGAGTGTGGAAACACAGCCATCCAATTGTCAGAATTATCACCACAGTGCACATTTGCCTTAAATGTATTAGGTAAGCACTAGTCGAGGGCGTCAGCTACCCTCCTTAAAAAAAAACGTATTTGACGAGCGATTTTTAAATTTATTATTGTGATTACTGTTTCTCGTCCACGAGATTTCTCATCCACGGCACTAAGAGAGTTAAAGTCATCATCGCTATGTGACATGCCTAATAGCTCCTCCCATTTCAGTATATGGATATAACTTGCGGACGTGCTCTTCTTCCTTCTCGTCATCTGCTCATTACTATCAAACATGTTCATTATTCTTCCACGGGTAGTCAAATGACTTGCTCATCATCTTACTTGGGATATTCTCCCAAGCTTCCTTTACCAAATGATGAACTGTGGTGGGATAAGAGCATGGGAGGTTGCCCCCTTCGATGTGCCCCCCCCCAACTGCGGACATCCATGCGTACCTCTGCTCTCACATTTTTTGTCTTGCGCAGTTATTCAAGCACACTTCCAACGAAGGGAAGAGACAAGTCAAGCTGTATTTTCGTTTTCATATTCCAGCCTCATTGTTGACAACGAAGAGTCAATTGGGTGGACGGTGCTTGATGAAAATGTATTTCTGAGGTTTGGCAAACGCTCTAAAATGGATGCATACTATTTTGAATTACAGGTACACATATTAATTTTAGGCCTTGTACATGACTTGGTATGACTTATTTCACATTCGAATCAATGTTATTCAAACACAGACATGTGGAGAAAATTGGTCTGGTCTTCAATAATGCTGTGATAAGTCGACCCCCCCTAAAATGATCTTTGAAAACAAGGAAAAAACTGGATTTGTACTGAAGAGAAATAGGGTATATTGTGGAGAGACTCGCAGTAAAGAGTTTTTGCATGCAAAACAGAAGAGTTGACTGTAATGGCACTTGCCACTCCTCCGGCGCGGACCGAGATTGGAGTCTATATCTGAAGCAGAATGTACACTCTAAATTCCAATTTATTACTACAGTGCTTTGTTTTCTCCTCGCCATATTGCTACAGGCGGGCGTTGTCACTCACGTGTGAGGCGGAGACTGTTTGCTGAAGGCAGATTCAACAGCTTGGACAACACTGGCCATGCGTTCTAGTCCTGCCCTCATTGGTCGATGTCATACCGGGAGCCAATCGCCTGTCTTGTAGGAGTGACCGTGAGGTAATTTGCTGACCAGTCTTGTTCAAGCTGTTGACTGTTGAGGACAGTAATCTCTGAGTGAAGCTCACACACCAGTCAGAATGAGTGGCTGAAGGAGAACGGTGAGGATGAAAGAGAGCGTTAGGGAGATGTTACCTTGGGTGCTTTGTAAAAAAATGCCATTACAAGTGTAAACTTTGGTTCCCTGCTGTTATGTTTGGTCGACTACAGCCAAGGGATGGAAATGTGAGGGCATAACAGTACAGTTGCTGTATAAGGTTTAAAAATGTAAAACATTTTAAAAATTTTAAAAAAAAGGTTTAAATTTAAAAAATTAATTCATTTAAAAAATGTAAGTAAATATGTATATATAATATACTGTGGTAATCTTTCTCTCTAATATGCAAAATATAAATACTTTCCACATTTAAAAAATTATGATACACACATACACATGCATGCAAATTACGGGGGTGTTGAGGGGTGAATCCTTTTTCACAGATTTTATTTTCGTGAGGGGATATGTCCTCATTAGCTGCGAAAAATGAGGGAGCACTGTACTTTGCTTAATGCTGGCAAACAATACAAAAGGACATACTGTACAAAGATGGACTAACAAACAACATTTTTATTTAACAAGCTTGAACCGTTCAAGAGACATACAATACCATTGAATGACAAGAGGAGACAGACGGCAAGGCCACATAGGACGCGGCAAGGTCTTAGGAGAGGAAAAGGGAGGCATGAGGGAGGAGAGGAAAGGAACAAGTCTTTGGCCATTCCCGGAAAAGAGCAAAGCATAAAAACTGGAAAAAATGTCCTCGCGCAGGCACCAACAAAAAGACAATGGCACATATCTCAAACAACATGTAGATGTTTGGGGGAGGGAAGGTGGGAGGAGGGGGTTCATGATGCAGCCTCGCTGGCAGCAAGCCAGGTTGCAGAGCTTCCTCAGGAGCAGTCACCTCACTCAGGCGGAGATTAGGACCACTGTTGACGTTGAAGGTAGGAGGTTGTGCACATCCAATATCGGTGGATGTGTGTGTGTGGAAGAGTGTCAATGTTTTCCACAGTTTTGCCATTGGGTTGGACTTATCCATTTTCTGGATGTTTGCAGCAATGCTACCTATTTTGGAAAATGGGTGTTTCAATAAAGCTGCATGAGCACAATGGAAAAACGTTTGCAAATGTTACCATCTAATGGATGGCTCCGTGCAGCCACATGTTTTCAACTCACACATATTGAGCTTTTATATAGGATAAGTATGTGTCCCATTCATTATTCACACCTACAAGTACTTCTGGGAGAACTACAGAGAACAGCAGTTCACAATCGAGTCAAGGTAACACAAGGGATTCATAAACATAATTAAAGAGGCTACAGGTAATATATGGGGATCCTGTGATTGTAGATGTACTGTCTACTCAGTGTGACTCGTAAATAGTTGAACAACGCGGTTATAAAAATATTTGGGTGGATTATCGGGCAAATGCAGCGTATTTTCCAAACATCTGGTCATTTGCAGCATCTCATTAGATGGCATAACCATAACATTGCAAACGGAGGATTTGAGCAAGGGGGTAACATGGGAGAAAACACCCAGTGGGGTAGCGACTCCTGCCGTGATACACTTTTCCAGCTTGGCTGCAAAAATAACAAAAAATAAAAGGATAATTTAAGATGATGTTTGGACTGCGAATAACTTCACTCGAAAAATTATCTTAAAACCTAACAGTAGTTTTACCTTTAATAAAAGTAATATTGTAATGAAATGTATTCATAATGAAGAAAAAAAAGGTAATAATACGTCTGTGAATTTGGAGGTTAGCAGTCGGCATTTGATGGTTAATATCCTTGATCTAACGGTTTGATTGTGAAACTTTGCTTTGTGTGTTTCTATATGTGTGTGTTCCTACTGCACCCCAAAGTGGCCAAAGTGCAAAAACTAAATGGAGCAGCACAATGTTTATTGAAATGAAGCTAAAAATGTGGCAAAAGCAGTTTATAACTATTGCCAATTAAATTGGCTCCACCGTCGTGTTCCTGTTAATTCAGTTTTGTGTTTATAGGTGGTACGGTTTTCTACAGTTTTGCATAAGTGAGAACATTAGTTTTCTCGCTCATCTGCATTTAAAAAAAATAATTTAACATTCTCCCATTGGGTGTAATGTTGCCTTTGAAAATACAATTGTTGAACACTTTGAAGTTAATGTATTGCTTTTTTTTTTCTATTGCTGTCATTTGAAAGTCGGAGTAATACAGAGTGGGAAGCATCTGAGTAACTCAATTTTACTTTTGTGGCCACGGTCAGCAAAGTCAGAGTAAATGTAGCTTCTGCAGTCACAATAAAACATAATCCTTTTTAGAATTAATTTATTTCATTTTTGGCCACACAGATTTCATTTTTCACATTGGGTTTCAATTGGCTGTAAACGAGTCCAGAAGACGGCTGGGATATGAACCAGCAAACCAACGACCCTAGTGTAGTGAGGATAAGCAGCTTGAGAAAATATATGCATGCATGGTTTCATTTGAATCATAACAAGCTATCGGTGAGTGTGCAATTATGGTCCTTAAAGCTGGAAGGCAACGGGAGTGCAATAATACTAATACTAATTATATATATATATATATATATATATATATATATATATATATATATATATATATATATATATATATATATATATATAATTAGTATTAGTATTGATTTTCATATACTTTCACATACTTTTTTTAGCTAAAAGCTAAAGAATATGTCAAAAATATCTCAATTCAGAGGTTTTATTTGGGATAGTATAACTACTCAATATAGATTGAGATAATACTAATTATTATTCAGTGCAGTTTTCTGATGACCATTCATTGTGTTCTGATATTGTGTTCTGGCAATATCGTAAATTTGTGACTGCTTGGGGCGTCTGTATCATCCTAAAATCTACCAAAAAATATATATACAGTATATCTATATATCTCTATAGAAAATTTAAAGGAAAGTAAAAAGTGATCTACCACTTGTTATATGTAACACGTAGGTGGTCCAGTGAAGACCAAAGGGTAAGCAGTGAACAAACACATAAGAATAAACAGGGTTGCACCACCCACCAGGCAAACACCTCTGGAGGACGAAATAGGAAAGGACTCATAAACAACAAAAAGGCATAGTTTAGTTTCAGTGGGGAGAAAACACAGATTACATGGGTGAGGAGAGAGAAAAAAAAAAGGGGGGAGGGGGGGGGTTCATTCTGTCTCCCAGCCCCAGCAGAAATTCACGCTGTGAAACCTGATTGAAATGTCCTGGTTTAATAGCTGTGAAATAAAGCAAAAGTTGTAAAAGTGCCCCGAATTAGAGGACAAATGTGAAAAAAATCAAGTCACACTGAAAAAATAAGTGTGAAGTCAGAAATAAGTGAACTGAATGTAAAGCATTTCATATTATTTTTTTACTGTGGACTTTTTTGAGAAATCATGATCTTTTTGCCATGAAAGCCCTGAAACAATTACCCTCCTGGTTTAACATAAAAGCCAACGGTTTGAATCATTCCATCATGCAACAATTAGCACTCTCAATGGCAACAAGAGGTTTTTTGTTTGTTTGTTTTTTTTCCCCCGTGAAGCACAAAAGAAGACTCTATTTGCTCTAGTAAAAATGTCCGTAAAGACCTTGCTGTCCAAGGTGAAGGGAGTATCAAGAAAGGATTCAAAAGCGGTATCTGGTAGATCAGTGGATTCATTTAAGCGGCGTGTCATGACACTTTTGCTCCTATACCTTAGCCAGCCTTGGTGAGTAAGTTCTTCACAGACTGATTTGGTTCTGTCAGCTGAGTTGTTCATTAATCATCAATCACAAAGCCTGAGAGCAAATTCACCAACGTACCATGTTCATTGATTATTATTTTTTTTTCCGAAAAAAAAAAAAAAAACAACCTAAACTTATTTTCCTTGCGCGGATAAAGCCATTTTGGCTGTTTTCTGATGCCTCAGTTTATGAGTTTAGTTAACAAGCAGTCTGCCACGCAGACCTGAGAAAATATATTGCACGTTGGTGAATTCCATTTACGATAATGGAACATGAACATGCTGTCTAATGAACATGAAGCGATGCAAATTTGGCTCCGCAGTTTTTTATTTCTCATTTTGACCTGCGTCAATGATGTCTATTTTGACTTATGCTGGGATATTCCTCCTCGTACAAAGGACTGACACAATAAAAGACCTGAAGTTTTAAGTAATGGGTAAAATGAATGGATGGCTTTTGTGTAGTTCTATATACAGTATTTGGAACAGTATAGTTTTTCATGCGGTGCCAAAAAAAGGCTGCTGGATTGGTGCTCCCTGTATAATCAATATTTCATTCCGATGCCGGGGGAAAGAACAAAAAGTCAACGTTCTCCTGCAGGGAACATTTGAACATTTGAATGAGCGTGTCTGGTGGTCGCATTGACAGCCGTCAGATGCCATGAGCATTCAGCCTGCATTGTATGTCTTCATTTGCCCTTCGCCACTCGATTGCTCCTTCCACCGCTGTAAGAGAATGAGTGCTTTTGGCTGTTTTGCTTTTGTTCACGTCAAACGGCATGCCATGTGTGCTAAATAGTGCTTTTAGCTGTTTTGCTTTTGTTCGTGTCAGGGTTATCATGCGTTAACTCCCAGTGCTTCGCGGGATGCCTGTCTCCCTTGAAGCAGCACCGGTCCTGCCTTGTTTATCCTGCTTGGCTCCATTACACCTGTGACCACAGTAATGAATCAAGATGTTCTTCTTTCATTCAATGCAGCTCTGAAAGCGGAAGACGCCTCATGAGCCTGATGGCTTATTTTGGGGGCTACAAAAGCTAGTGGGGATAGCCTGTAAATAATTTAAAGCGATGATGTGGAATCACAAAAATATAAAAGCATGAACTTCAACTGAACTTTACTTGCCGCAGCCAAGTGCAAGCTCTTGTCAAGAGATGACAAACCCAGGAAAAGTTGAAAGGGTAAATGTCAATAAGAATATAATTGAGCAAGACTCATACCATGTGCTCATATTTAGCTCTTCTAAAATGCATCCATGCAAATATTCTTGAATTGATTTTAACAAATGTATGTGCACTTTGGTCAAAAAAAAGGGCTGTGCCAAAAAAAATCAAGCCACATATGAATCGTCATTCTCAATTACCGTGGGCCCCCGTGTTACGAACTTAATCCGTTCAGCGGCTAGGCTCGTAACTCGAATTGGCCGTATGATGGGCAATCCAAACCTATGTTAATTAGTGAATGCATGCAAAAACCATAGGTAAAAACATCACGACTTTATACACATTTTAAAAATTAGTAACATAATCTACTGTACAGTTAAATTAAATAACATAAATATACAAAGGAAAAATGACATTTACCTTTGGGGCGACCTGACTTGAGCTGGTGGTGGGTGGAGGCGGAGGGGAGCACAGACGAACCCGCAGAATTTATTAATTTTTTTCTTAAACGAGAACTTTTCTTAAACGAGAACATATCACCGGCGATTTCCTTCTCTTTAATCCATAATAGAAGAAGCCTCTCCATTTTGTTGTTTTGCTTTGAATGGTCCTGACAAGGAAAGTCTTGCCCTTAGAAGACTTGCTTGCTTTCATAGCTTCCTTGTTATTGAGAATTGTATCGTTTGTCGAGCGGTTCCGGCCATACTCACTAGCAAGGTTAACTGTGCGTGCCCCTCCTTCATATATTTTTTTTTAATTATCTCCTGCTTTGTTTCTATTGTCATCATCTCCTTACTTCTTCCTTTACCGCCACTTGCAATTTTAGAAGCCAAGTCTTCACAACACACCGACCAGCTCGTGTCATCAAGCTAGATGAGGGCGTTCGGCCAATAGCATATCGGCATTTCTGTGATTGACGTGACGCCGGCCAACAGCATATCTGCATCTCCGTGACTGAGACCGTGACTGTGACCTTAATTGACCAATAGCATATCGGCATCTTCGTGACTGAGACCGTGACTGTGATCTTAATAGACCAATAGCATATCGGCATTTCCGTGACATGCGAGAAAAGTTGTTTTTGTTGATGCAGCAAAGCGAAAAAAAACACCACGGTCCACGTCGTAAGATGAAAAATACGTAAAACAGGGGGTTCTTAAACCGGGGGCCCACTGTACTATGATTTAAATTGATTGAAAATGTCCACAAATCAATATTAAAGATAAAGAGATATCAATCCGTTTCCTGTTGACTTGTGTATGATGTCGGAGACACGCTGTGCCATAACATGACCGAACAGTCCCTTCTGGAAAGTCAAGCCTGCACGGCGGGTCATACAAAAATAAACAATGGAGGAAATTCAATCTCCCTGTCCACATGTCTAGTCTAGTCACATCTTGCAAACTTGTGTGACGTGACAGTTTTTCCACATAATATTTTGGTAATGCAATTTTCTGTGACAATATGACAATGTATCTTGTTCTATTTTTTCTTTTTTCATCAAACATCCATTATCTTTAGCCGCTTATGCTCACAAGGGTCGCAGGCTTGCTGGAGCCTATTCCGGCTGGCTTCGGGCAATAGGTGGGGGACACCCTGGACTGTTTGCCAGCCAATCGCAAACACCGACAAAACAACCATGCACGCACCCAATCACACCCAAGAACAATTTACTGAGGCCGATACATTTGTCATGTATCTTTTTTGTGTGGGAGGAAGCCAGTGTGCCCATCGATTGCCCCACAGCTCAGCGCCTCTACATTGGGTGGTGGATGAACGGCTAGCCTCTCTCCGCCTTCGGGTGAGGGGATGGATGCTGACTGTTGTTAGTGCCTATGCACCAAACAGCAGTTCAGAGTAAGTTCAGATTACCCAAACATTTTGAAATCCTTGGAGGGAATGCTGGGGAGTCCTATCTTTCGGGAGTCCCACATTCTACTGGGGGACTTCAATTCTCACATGGGCAATAACAGTGAGACCACTGACACTCAGATTTGCAGCCAGTTGTTTTGGACACTCTGATGAAGAGAGGGGACGAGCAGTCAACTGATCACCAGAATAGTGACAGACTCCCCTGTCAGAAGAAGTTTCAACTCCTGCCTTCAGCAGACCTTCTCCCACGTCACGTTGAGGTGGTGGACAGTGAACCTGAGTGGACTATGTCCTCCGTCTCTGATCGTATTTGTGGCCATTAGGTAGTCTGTGCCAGTCGAGAAAATTCTGGTCTATCACCCGGCGTCTCAGGAGGAGGATCAGTGCACTCTTAACACTGTACAGTGGAGATGTGGCGCTGCTGACCTCAACTTCGGACGTTGTGAATCGGTGGGCAGAATACGTTGAAGACCCCCTCAATTCCACGACACGTCTTCCTTTGAGGAAGGAGAATCTGGAAACTCAAAGGTGGGCCCTCCTATCTCTGGGGCTGAAGTCACTGAGGTGGTCAAGAAACTCCCTGGTGGAAAGGCCCTGGAGGTAGAGGAGATTCACCCGTAGTTCTTAAAGGATCTGCATGTTATAAGGCTGTCCTAGTTGACAAGCTTCTATAACATCGCATGGACTTTGGCAATAATGCCTCTGGATTGGCTGACCAGCATGGCGGTCTGGAGAGAGTGTTCCACCTACAGAGGGAGGACTCGTCAGCATCCCCAGTAAGGTCAATTCACTTGTGCTGGAAAGGAAATTCCGTCGGGAAGTCGCACCTCTGTCTGAAATCCTCTTTTATGGACAGAATTTCTAGGTACAGCCAAGGCTTTGAGGGGGTCCAGTTTGGGGGTCTCAACAATTGCGGATGATATGGTGCTGTTGGCTTCTTTAGGCTGTGATTTCCAACTCTCACTAGAGCTGTGAAGCGGCTTGTATGAAGATAAGCGTCGCCAAATCTGAGTCTCTGGTCCTCAATCAGAAAAGTGTGGAATGTTACCCTCTGGGTCGGCAACAGGGTCCTGCTCTTAGTGGGTTAGGGTTAGGAGTTCAAATTTCTTGGGTTCTTGTTCATGAGTGAGGGTAGGATGGAACGGAAGATAGACAGGCAGATCGGCACAGCGTCTGCTGTGATGCGGACTCTGTACCGGTCTGTCCTGGTAAAATAGGAGCTGAGCCCAGAGGCGAGACTCTTGATTTACCAGTCAATCTACGTTATTGCCCTCACCTATGGTCACAATCTGTGGGCCGTGACCACAAGAACAAGATCCCTGATACAAGCGGACAAAATGAGTTTCTCATCAATCAATCTGTTAGAGACTGGATGAGAAGCACGGTGATCTGGGGGGGACTCAGAGTAGAACCGTTGCTCCTCCACACTGAGGGGCGCCAGCTGAAGGTGCGCAGGCATCTAGTCAGGATGCCTCCTGAGCGCCTTCTGAGTGAGGTGTTACGGGCATGTCCCATCGGGAGAAGGCCCCAGGGATAACCCAGGGCTATGTCTCTCGGATGTCCTGGGAACGCCTGGGGATCTTCCCGGAGGAGCTGGACGATGTGGCCAAGGAGAAGGAAGTCTGAACTTCCCTGCTCAGGCTCCTGCCCCTGCTAACCCTAACCCCACCCAACCTCAAATGCAATGATAGATAAAGAAAGATTGATTTTTGAAATAAACATGAACCCGCAATATGTGTAGCACAAAGTAGTGATTGAACATAGAATACAATATGCCTGAGAGTATTGTTAAACTTTCTCCCTACGTTTTGCCTCACTCTTTGGAATCAAATAGCTGCAACGCAGATGTTATTTGTTAGAATTTTAAGGAAACAAAATAAACCTTTGATTTTGGTTTAGCAGATAACTTCAACTGTAAGTGGCAGCACAGTAAAAAAAAAGAAAGTGTTCAATGTCTGCTAAACTGCAACTTGTTCATTCTTTCAGTACCAATATACTGTGTTAAAATCAATTTTTGGTCACATAGCGAATAATATGCATCGTGGATCTTGAAAAATATGTAAGTTGCATCATTGGTATCTCAAGGCACCAATATATTTTAGTTTTGCTTGTATAATTTTAGAATGTATGGAGTATCTGGTCATTATACAGTGTATTTATTATGTACAGAACACACTTGTTCCGAATGTCTTGCAGAGAAACTGTCCTTTTTATATACATTATTGAAAATACCCATGTGCAGTCTGTTGATTTTCATACAGCGGAATGGGTAAAACAAAGAAGTGACTTTTCTCAAACAGTACTTTTTCTTCTCCCTGTAAAAAACTGCTGTTTTTGTTGTTGTTGTTGTTATATTTCTCTCCTATTGATAGGAGTGTTGATGGAGATGTTATAATTCAAAGATTCAAAGAGATGTATTGTCACATGCATATGTTAATCACCATTCCGTTGAACGCCAAAGACAACCGAGACCAGTGTTTACTATCAGGAAGCATATCGTGGTGAGCTGAAACGCTTGGAGGTACAAGGTTAGCACATGCTACTGAGAAAGTGCCTCCTCAGTTTTCGACCAATGAATCTAGAGCAAATCTTGGTAAGTGCTTGTACGTTTGTCAGCATGAAACTTTCTCATTTCTAATTTTCTGTTTGAATTTTTTATTAAGCCATATGGAGTGCAGTTGTGGGAGAAGCGCAGAGTGTAGCTTAAGTGTGCAGGAGCTTCTAAAGAGGGCAGACAGCTTGTCTCCAAACATCACATTAGAGAGCATGTTTGACGACTGAATGCATGTGGCCTTTGTGCATGTATGAGTTCTTCTACGTTTCTGACTGAGCTCACGTGAGAGTGCTCTATGTCTGCATCTTCACACAAAATGCGTTGTAACTTCATCTTTGGATTAGTAGCTCCTTGTGAGTCCAGACAGCGTGCCTTTCAGGGGAAATTGACTTCTTTGTGGCCCCTAATCAGTGGCGTTATATGGAGATTGCCATCGATAGGTTTTGAATCAATGAGGCTAAAGTGTGTGGTAAAGTGATCAACATAATCACGATTCTGCATTTTCTTAAAGTCTAAGTCAAGCTGTTTCCAGGAGAAGTATATAACTCCCACGAACCAAGGCCCAAATTTAAGTTTGTTTGAGGCCATCGGTTGGATAACTGAGATCCACAGTATCTCTCTTGGATGTGCAGTACACAAGTGGTTTGACGTCTGCCACGCAGTTGAGAGGCTCGAATATCTGCCATCATGTGAGGCTTTTACGTTCTGGCCGCGCTTCTGTGAGTTTTCTCCAAGTTCACTCCTCTATCCAAAGAATCATGAATGGTCAAGCCAAACCTCTAAAAATTTTAGGTCTCCAAAATATAAAATTTTCTGCTCCCGAAAATTATGATGACCTACCGTGCTCTGATAGAACGATGGAGCCCTATTCCTTCTGTATACCTGTAAACTGGCCGCCTACACAAAGGTTCCCTCAAAACCCTACCTTACAGAGATAAAACAGGCATATAAATAAATGTTCAGTTTTGATTGACACTGTCCAATGTGAGCGTTCCTGTGCTTGCTCAGCGTCATGCAAAAAACTGTTTGAAAAAAGGTGCTTTTTGATTGAATGACACGGGCACACATACAGTATGCATTGTTTGCAAGAAACAATGTAAGCACGTTGGAGCATCAACCTTGGAGTAACCTATGAGACGGTCTTTAGTAATGATCAGATTACACGTTCGTTCCCGCCCATGCGACAAGCCGTAAATGGATGTTGCGAATCCCCGATGACAACTTGCTCTGCAATCAATCATTAATTAAAAGCAACACAGAGACACCACACATCTTTTCCCAACCAGTTGTTGTTAAAATTAAAACACTGACGTGAGGGTCATTGTCACTAACCCATCAAGAAAGTATCGGCTACGTCAGGCAAAAACAAAATGACACCCACGGTGATGAAGAAGAATATTTGCGTCCTCTGCCCAAGTCGATAATGATGCCTGGCACCCGGAGAAGAGTGGAGGTAATCTTTGGCGCTATCGAGACACATGAAGTCACATTTGTAGCCATTTGCACGCTTGCTCACGTAAACCCCCAGTAAACCGTCTGATAATAACAAGAACAATTTGTCCCCGCTCTCAGTCACCCACTCAGTTGAGGCGAAGCACTAACTTCCGTGGAGGACAAATGTATTGAGCGGTTGTGACAATTAAGCACAACAGAGACCAGCAGTTCAGATGAAGGGCAGCCTGTGCAAAGCCTTATCACCACACGAAAGCCAAAGGCAGAGCTTAACATTTTCAAGCCATCACACTCTATCATCTAAGGTCAAACTAAACATACAGTAAAGCCCACTTAAATAACTTTTTGGTTTCCTCCTCAGGTGGTGGTGTCATTGCTCATTAATTATTTTGCCAGTTCTTGTATTGAGGCTGCGTTGCTTCTTGACTTTGTTGCACAGGAAGACCAATCTTCAAACGCCATTTGATCCCTAAATGATTGTGTTGGTATTAAAAGCACAGGAAGTTTAGACCTGCCGCATATTATTAAGAATGACAGTAAAAGTAAGCCAGTGTGACAGCACTGCAGTGCAGAATGTTTTTGTCTTGCAGGTGCCACTTGGGCCTTTTGTTTTTCAAATTGACATTTTATAAAAATCCACTTTATGTCACTCGTCATAATTAAAATGATGTAGATGGACAAGCTGGAAGATTTGTTTCTCTTTCCAGGCCGAATTTTACTCAGACTCCAAAATTGCCATTAAATATCAATACACTTTCCACTCAACGGGTAAAACATACATTCTGCAAATTACGTACAATTACATAAATGACACTCAGACAACAACAAATTAGTACAACAATGCTACACTGATTTCATATCATTCCGACATGAGGGACAGAAACAATAAGCAAAGGCCCACACGGGTGATCACGATGGACCTGAGGGGGGGAGATATCCGGCCCTCACATGAGAAATAAAGTGGAGAGGAGTAATAGGCCTCTGGGCTCAATTATACTTCTGACTCAGCCACTTGGCTCACACGGGAGTGATATCATGCAGCGGAGGATTTCAAAAGTCTGAGGCTCATTGCTCAGTCTGAGTCGTAAGCTATAGGCGTTTTGGAGAGTCATCCTTCCCTGATGGGACTGCAACAATGAAGAAAGCCCCTTACTCGAAGACCTGTTTTGTTGGTGTTACTCACATTCCTCCCTGCACTTTATCGGACAATTTTTAGAAGGTGCTTCCTGGAAAAAGGCCTCAGAGGTCTCAAACATCATTCTAAATGCCGATTGGGTGTTCTGGGTTCTTGACTCGGTCAATTTTCGAATATATAAAATAGGTTGTAGAGCAACAGTATACCGTAAATGGCATTTGCCACATAGGTGATAAGAAGGATGAAGTAGTTGTTGTTGAATTTTTTTTCTTTAGCTTGCAGGTGTTCCACAGTGGTTGTATATTGAGATTAAATTGGTATATTTATAATTACTTTGGGGGAAAATGTTGTGGTATTGAATTGATCAAAATTATTAGTGGTATCAGTACTAGTATTAGTGACTCAAGAGTTGAGTACTCTTAATATCGATCTGAGAAAAAAAATCTGTTCTTTTTACACATGATCAACCAACTATTTATTTACACTATGAATGGAACCTACATGACATACCCGGCTCTTATATGTTTGAAAGAATTTAGAAAAATTACGTAATCATAACCTTTCACTTTCGAAAAATATTACCGTCTTTGTGTTTGTTGTGATTGGCTGGCAACCGCTTTAGGGTGTAGCCTGCCTACTGCCTGAAAAAAGGTGGGGTAGGCTCTAGCAGGCCCGTCACCCTTGTAGGGTTAATCGGTTAAGACGATGGATAGTTGGATGGTTAAAGGGTTTCTGCCTGGGTGTTATCATAAGCTCATCAGATCACCAAGCATCAGATCTTTATTTATTTTTGTTTTTGAGGGGCGGGAAGTTGTGTATTCATAGATTTAATATGATTTTGGAGGGATGCATTGATACTGAGCCATAACGGTATATGCTAGCAATATAAGGTATAGCTAATACCAACCGTGAATGGCACAGTCACTAAACTCCTAGTTAAAACAGAACAATAGAACAATCAATGCCAGCATTTTCAGGTGAAAGTATTATACAATATTAGCTTAACACCAGCTATCCTACCTGTGTGACTCCTGTGTGCATGAGTAAGAGAGGCCAGACAAAGTGACAGCAGTAGACTCCACACACCGACTCCACGCATACAAGGCCCCCGCTCCCGCATTCTGCCAGCAAAAAAAGGGGGGGAGGGAGTACACATGCATATTTTATTAGAGAACACACATAAATCATGTGACATCAAATTGTCATAAATGCAGGTTAAATTCATTCCCCTTTTATGCCTGTGTAAAGCACACATGCATAAAACATGAAGGGATCTAAGAAAGCGGTATAAAGCATAGTAGGCTCACAAGCGCCTGCCGCTACATCATCTCAGCAAAAAAAAACAAAAAATAACAACCATTGCACGTGGAAAGATACTGTTTTCTGCCTAAATTTTCACACAGTGGAGAGTTGAGCGAGAATGCAGAGACGAAGCGATGGAAACAAAGAGAAAGAGGGTACGGGGGAGGGATGTTGGGGAAATCATTCTTTAATTTCCCATGTTTGCGGCCAACAGGAATATCATGTCAACATCAAAAACTGAGATGAGCCAGGTTCTGCTGTGTGAATATAGTCACTGTGCCAGTGTGTGTATATATGTGGATGGTTGCGAATAAATGGCATCACGAAGAGAACCGCCATCTCAAACCAAGCTTTACAGCCTCGCCAAGACGGCTGGGAAAACACAAGCAGTCAAAAATGACATGATTAAAAACTAAATAAATCAATCATGTTTTATTCATTACTAGCATTTGTTTAATGATAAATCACCTTGCTTTATTATAGGAGCGGACGCATTTCTCCCATTATGCACTGTACTTTAAACAGCATGTGTAAACAGCGAAATGACAGCAGGTGTTTACATAAAGATGTGCGGCAAACTAAAGCATTTTGTTACGTTCCGACAGCATGAAAGTGCAGAAAGAAAGTTCCTTCACAAATGTACGGAAGGTGTTTCTTTATTTTCTGTAAGTTTTGTGTTATACTAAATTCATTATACACATAACTAGTCTAAGGTTAACAAGGAAATACGTTAGCTATTACATCAAATCACTGCCAATAAAATGTATGAATGCTTGACCAAATTAACAGTAAAATGATATTGTTGTTTTTGTTTGAGGCAATGTGTCCTGCACATTCATCTGATGACATTTTAAAATGAAATATATATGCAATTTAATTTACCTGTAGTCAGTGGTGCACATAAGTGGTACGCCCTTACATATCTGTCTATAATCTTACGCAGTTTGTAGCACGTGCGCAAGATAAAAACAAAACAAAGCATGGGATACAGAACGTTATAGTAATTTAATATTCTTCTAATTCGAAAGCATTGTCATCTTGACAGTGATCTTTGTTTTATAGCCAAATATATTAGCACGGGGAGAACAGGTTGCAAAAATGAGATGCAGAAATCTTCTTCGCGGCACAAAAAAAGCTTTGAATGAATAGTTTCCAGCGATGTATCTCTCCATGGATTAACAGATGCTCGTCGAGAGACTTCATGCACAACTCATGAACAGAAGGAAAAAGTCAACTGCGCATTTGCGGTCACGCGACGAGCCTTTTAAAACAAAAGTTCCGATATATACTGTAATCATTTTAAATGAATATAAAAATATTATCAAATCAATTGGCAAAGTTTTAATATTTTAAGATGTTTTTGACTTATCCTGAACGATTCAGTTTTGACAACTAATGTATTTACAATTTTTAATTTTCAATCCAGGTATCAAATGAGTAACAAATCAATGCAACAAAACAGCGACATGAAAAATATTGCTGCCTTAGAAAGGCCATTGCCTTCACATTTTTAGTGATTGAATACCTGTTTTATCAGCTTTATTGTTTAGAGTAGAGTGAAGACAAACATTCAAATTTCTTTTGATGGACTAACTACAGCAATTCAGTAGAGGAGCTCACATTCTGTTGATTTGACAACGCCTTGCTTGTGCTAGTTTATACCATTTAAAAAGAAGAACACTACTCATAAAATGTCACCCTACATTTGCGAATGCACATCTGAGACATACTAGAACAAAAACAAAAACAAGAACAAAAAAACAAAACAAAAACAAAGAAAACTTTATGTGTTCACGTGAGAGCCACTTTCTTTAGTGGACATGTCATGCTGGAGATATAGCTGTATTTGATGCCCCCGTAATGGGATTTGACCCCAGCCCAGCCCACACCATTATCTTGTCAACATTCTATCAGTGTACTTCAAACATTCAGGCAAGCAACATCCAAGTTTATTTTTATTTCTATCGTTCTACTGGTCTCAATTGTCAAACAATCTTCAGGCTTTCAGGGGTTACATATCTGGGTAGTCTTATGAGAGATTGTGTATGTGTGATGGCTTGACTTTTAAGCAGCGTGTGTGAGTCATCTGGCTATGCAAGGCATTTCTAGAGCCCAGGGAAGCTGCAAAGCCAGACAGGCTGAGCCAAGGATATTTCAGACTACAGGGCATCACACAAAGAATCATGCACATGTATGTTATATTGCTGCATTTGTATCCGTTTTCCTTTATTCATCTCCACCCACAAATTCCGCTTGTTCTCACCCGAGCTCTTCGATTCAACAATTGTACTTGCTCTAGCTCATTTACACACAGGGAGCAGAGTCTGCAATAACGCAGACATTATGACTGTGGTTGTTTGGTCTGTCTGCCACAGAGTAGAGGATGTTTGTGATATGTAATGGCCAAAATTAAGGCAGTGTATAAGCACTGACAGACACCTGTTTTACCGTACTCTAAAAAAAAAAACAACAACAAAAAAAAACACAACAACAAAATAAAAATGTCGGAACGGGCGTGTTTTGTTCGTCATTGGAATCATGGGGAAAGATATTCTGTGGACATAACTTCTACTCCGTTTGTGCAACGTCCTTCTAAGGGATTCTGAAAGCAGAGAAGCTGTGCTTTCCATCGATACATGGAATATCAGTGGATTATTTGCGGGTTTTTTGGGCGTGTGAGCGGTGTTGTCAGTGTAAGTAACATTTTGATGTTGTGAATAATACTTTTTGTACAGTTTTGAAGTGTTTTACCTTGTTTTCAGCGCCTTTTTTGCATTGTTGTGATGTCTATTGTTCATCTTTATCATCCGTTGTCTGGCTGTTTTTATGCCACGGTTTGAATTTTTTTGTAAACAACTGTATAAAATGTTAAGAAGATCCACCAGGAAGAGGAATCTCTATTAAAACTTGTACAGAATTCACCAGAGAATCCACAGGAGACAAGAGTTGAAAGCATTATAGAGGCCAGCCCCATCAGCATTCTTAAGGGTCAGCTCAGCAGTTGCGAAAATCTAAGAATAATCTTCTTGGATAATTCTAATGTAACGATTGACTCTTTCCAGCCATTAATTGACAACTTTTTGGTGTGACCAGTACGTCACAACATGTCTGATAAGCTCCTCTGCAAAAATGTGCACTTTCTAATTAAAAATGTGTTTCTGAATTCCCGGACTGAAGGACTGAAAGTTACAATTTGGTCTGGCTTGAGAAAAACAGGCGAACCGCTGACAGAAGAGGGGCGGGGGGCTGACGACTGTGGGACCAGCAAAAAAGATATCCACCTCTGGTAACAACCACTGAAATGCAGTGAAGAAAAAAAAAAAACGAGGAGAATTAGGGAAAGGAAGCCAGGTGGAGAACCATTGACTTCATTAGCGTCAAGAGCGGGCATCTAAATTACACACAAACTCACACAGTTACTTTGAAAGAGAGGATATTAAACTGATTGCGTGCAAAAACATTATCGTTTTAATATTGTTGACGGCAGCATATGTTGAAGATGTGTTATGAAGCTTCTTCAGGTATTTTTGATCAATGTCCTGTCAAGAAGTCTGCAATTCTTGATGGCATCTGCCAGGCAAAATGATGGCAATCGAGGAGCAGAGGATCTTAAAACCCTGCATGATGTTGCTTTCATAAATCGAACTCAGAGGAGGAAAAGAGAAAGAAAGAGCGAGAGATAGTTGGGAGAAAAAGTGGTGGTCTCTGATGAGTTGTGCAGTCTGTTCCATTCCTTTAATTAGTCCCGTTGGAATGCGCTCCCCACTCCGCACGCCTCGTCAGCCTCCACTTTATATCGCCACTCTGTTTTTGAGCGTGTGCGCATCATGAACACGGATGATAATATGCATTCTTGCTAAAACTGGACCGACATCCCTCGGGCATTTTTTGAGTTCCCAAAGGTCTGAGAGAAAATGTAGTGGAAAAATATTACTAGTGAAGGTGTATTCATTTCTGGAGAAAATCCCACAAAATCACTCAAGGCATTAATTAAAAGCAAGTGATTTTACAACAAAAACAAAACCACTTTATGCGGGGAAATAAAAAACAAACATTAAACTTTAGGGTCAAGAAATGGTATGTACACTACATTTGATTGAAGAAAAAAAATGTCATGTGAAATGTGAACAGCATGCATGTTTGAAGATAATTACAGAAAATAGTTGTTTGAGATTAACAACCAATATTTATTGTATTGCGGCATCATAGAATGAAACGCTTTATCACCATTTCAGGTATGATCTGCATTTGGCTAAAACAGCACTCAGGGACGCATTTCAAAATACAGCATGAGTCACCTATTCCCCAATACATATAGCAACCCCCACTTGCATCAGTGGCTAACTGGTGCAAATCAGAGTTAGTTACTGTAGTTTCCGGACTATAAACCACACCGGTAAATAAGCCGCAGCAGTAAAATATGAGCAAAAAAAGGATTTTTGTCACGGATAAGCCACAATGGACTATAAGCCGGAGGTAATATGAGATATTCATGCAAAAAGATGGTACATGGAAGTTTATGATTTTTTTGTTGTTATTTCATTATTTTGTAATTGTCTGCCAATTGCAACATCCTCTCTTTAACAGACAGAACATGCCTGCGTGTTTAGTCCTAACATATAGAAAATGGATGGATGGATATGTTCAACACTAATACTGTTAGTTAAATAGCAGTTCAAAATCAATACTTCTATAGCATGATTTTTTTTTTATCTCCCTTTGTTTGACAGATTATTTTAGTGAACATAAAAACACATTGCACATAATTTGTATATACAATCATAAATACATGAATCAAATCATATACACTGTGTACTGTATATAAAATTTACACGTCACAAATGTACCCAAAGTTTTATATATTCTCTTATTCAATTTAGACATACAGTATATATAATTTTTAATAAAATATTTTTAAAACTCTCTGAGCACAGCCATTGATTAACATCTTTTCAGTATCTATTTCGTAGTTGTTCCATAAATTGAAACCTCGAACAGACACACACATTTGCTTGCTGGTGGCTAGCAAAAATAAATAAATAAAAAGCAACAGATAAGCCGCACTGGACTATAAGCCGCATGGTTCAAATCATGAGGAAAAAATGGCGGCTTATAGTCCAAAAAATACGGTATATTTGTTTTTATATCAGTTATTGCTAGGCCAATCTCGGTTCAGATCCACCTCGCTCCGGCCTTCCTGTGTGGAATTTGCATGTTTTCTCCGAGCCCGCATGGGTTCTCTCTGAACACACTCCGCCTACTGCTCAAAGCCAGCTGGGATAGGCACCAGCAAGCCTGCGATCCTTGTAAGGTTAAAGCGGGAATAGAACATGGATGGATGGATGGTTTAACAAAACAGAAGACTGGAATCTAAAATGAAAATCCAATTGTCAGACCAACTCTGTATTATTTTACTCCTTATTGGAAGGATCTCCTTTGTTGCCAGTCCATTCAAACTAATTGCAACCTCAAGAGATTTCAGCTGGAGAAAGGTCCCTAAGTAGCACCAGGAGCATGTGTGTGTTTGTATGTGTGTGTCTTTGCATGCATGTTTTTGTGTGTTTCATGTGTGTTTTACCCAATGAAGCCACAATTGGGCCTTTGTAATGCACTTGTAGAAGAGGCTCATGGCTCTAAATGAATCCTCCAATTTAATATGAATTTGGTCAATTCAGCTGTGTGTGCGTGCACACTCTCATTAAAAGACATTTTTCCTCCTAGTCCAGCAGAAGGCACATCAGAGACTTGACATTTCCATCTTTCAAATCAGTTTTTGCCTCTTCCTGCCATATAAGCATGTCCTCAACATGTCCAACAACACATCCCGAAACCTTGTTTCAACCCAAGGGTGTCACACTTTATCCATGTTCTCTTCTTATCTCTCTCTCTCTCTCTCTCTCTCCCCCCTCTCTCTTTCTTTCTTTCCTTCTTTCTCTCTCTCTGCTAACCTGGAGAGCTTGTTTCACCTCAAGGTACAATCCCGATGTCACTACAAATCCATCGTCTATGCATCTATGAGGCTCCAGAGTCGCTCTTAAAACTTCCTGAGGTCAAACAGATGTGCACATGTGCAAACGTCGAGTGTAGTTGCTGACAGTGCAGATCGAGGTGGTTAAATGGCGTTATGTTGATTGAGTCCAACACCGTCAAAATTTTCTCATGTAGGCTCCTAGTCCGCATTTGAAATGGGTATGCTTTTATTGTATTTAGCATCTGACCCTGAAACAATAACAGAAACTGAACCAAGAAGAAAAAATATTTACCAAATAGAGAAGGAATATGAAAGTAAGGTTCACAAACACTGTGGGAGGAGGATAGCGTTAGGCATGGAAGAACATGAAAAATGAAAATCCAGTGCAAGGACCGAACTGCTTTAATTTCTCTCCTGGTTTCTTGAATTTTATTTTGGAGTGTCTTTGTCTTGGATAACCACAACCACATGACTATCTTGATAAGATGTAGCAAAAAATACAAATAAAAAAATTACAAAAAACTGACTGAGGTAAATTACTTACAAAAAGGTCTAAATGAAAGTTTGCACATGAGATTTAGGACATGGTAGCTAAAGCACATTGTGGTGATGGGTGGATTGCGAAGTAACACACTACTGAATGTTGTCTTCAAGACAACATACGTATTTCCCTAAACCTTAACCCCAAACCTACCCCAAAATGAAATTATGCATGTATTACAAGTTATAGACTGGAAAACTATGGTGCCTGCTGTCCTTTGTAACCAATCTATTCATAGAGGTAACTACACAAGTTCTCAAGAAGGCTATCCCAGACGGTATTAACCAATCTACCAAGTATATTATAATTGGAAAGGCTTTAGACTTCGACTTAGAAAACCAAAATAGAATCTTACATCAAGCAACACCTACCACTGCGGTTTGACACTTGCAATGTTCCGAGTAAATCTCACTACTAGTTAGACATTCCAGCAAAACAACACTGAATGGAACACATCCCTCTGAGTGTCATGTACGCACAGCAAATGGTGAGCACTCCCACAGAAAGTGGCATGCAATCTTAATGAAAACAGAAAAAGATGTCTCCAACCTTTTGCATGTGCTGGTCGAGGCCAGTCTGTCCCTCTGTGTGTCATAGAGACAAAAAATGAAGTTGAAACAGATAAAAAAGGCTAAACATATGAGGTAAAAATAGAGGTGAAGTTCTTTTTTAATCACGAATACTGAAATGGCGCCGGCTCATCTTCTTTGCATTTCTTCTTGTTTTCCCTCATCGTCTTTATGGTAGGATTAGCTAAGGCCACACAGAGATCAGAACAGAATATTGCTCGAATAGCTGTGGCCTTTTTCTGATCTTGTTCATTAAGTTTCCCTCACTCACCCAGTTCAGACCTATTTCCCTGCCCTGAATGCATAATTTCATAAATGAAGCACATGCTTGGGTGGTCTCAGTAGGCCCCTGTGTGTATCAGGCTAAAGCTCACACACATGAAAACATGCACGCCATCATTCAAAAACATTTTGACTCTGCATTGATAACAGTTTAAAGGGAGATGACAACTACATTGAATAATATATTGTACGAGCCAAAAAAATGGGACCTATTAATGAAAAAGCACATTTTACAGGCCACGAAGACAGAGACCCACCAAGACACAATTTCAAAGAAGTGAAGCAATGTCAGTTCATTTCTCTTGCTATTTTCTATGAAATGTACTGTGTCAAAGCGTGAAATTCCGAATACAATTGAATATTACGGTTTGAAAGTTTCTTAGTTTTTTTTTTTCTCAAAAAAGGTATGGAGGTCAAAACTTTGTAGAAAAAAAAGCCCAAAACGAGATTTAGGCTGCAAGATTAGCTCTTAGCTTATCTACGTACAAACATAAATGCCCAAAAATAAAAATCTAATGTTTCACCAGTTCTATTAGACCGTACCCATTTCTGAAACAGGCCTCAACAGTGAATACATGTCAAAATGATGCCATGGTGTTTCCATGTTTATTAGACATACTGTATGGTTTTCACGCAAGTCAATGGTATGTTGGCGTTATCTGCCAAGCACATCAACAATCCACATGATGTTAAGACGGAGGCCCCCAGCAAAGATGTCAGCGTTATGTGGCACACACTCGGTCAGCGTCACCCGAAAATGAGACCGTTAAGGCAGCTGATGAGCATTAATTATATCAAACTGTTGAGCAATCCGTCACTTAAACCCATCGCGGCGGTAAATAAATGCGTTTGTCGTTACTTTGCTGTTGGCCTCTGATGCTGTGCTAGTACCATGTGAGTTTGCCGAACTAGAGAAACCCTCCTATCTTAGCTAGCACTAGCCTTTGGCCAGTGTACAGTATGGGAACCTGGAAGCTAAAGTTTTTTTGGTTTTTGTTTTTTTGGCTTTGTCCATTGTATTGCAGACAAGCAAGTTATGACCATACAGTCTTCTTTGAAAGTTTCTGCAATCCAGAAGTCAGAGTACCCGGAGGAAATCCCAAACCGTAGAACTGCTAGGCATAACCACTCGACTACCATGCTGACTATTACAGTTATTGTTCCTGTTGTTATTTAACATGTTCTTGATTTTGACACAGCCACTAAAGGCAGACCTTTGCTGTGGATAACACGCTTTATGTAGTACATGCATAACTGTAGAGTGGTCAGCCCTGCAGGATGCAGAATTCCATGGTCATTCAATTCATTCCTCTCCACGTTCACGTGACAGTGGCTTCCTTTTTATTCATATTTGCGCATTGAGTCACCAGCTGCTTCTTAGTCATTTTTGAAGTAGCTCTCCTACTGATCCACAGTTCCCACATATGCACTTTATATAGCCCATCTCCTGGGGTCTGCTCTTAAAGTAACATCATCTCCATCAAATGAAGATCTTCAAACTGTTAGGTGGCTTGTACGAAAGGTGTGTGATGTGTGATGTTGGGAAAGGGATGGCAGTGTTAGCATTTTGCTGAAAGAGCGCTAAAATAAACCAAACAGGCTATTGCGACTGAAGGCAGTTTTATTTTTTTGCTCCGGTTGTTTCAATTGCATTCCTCTGTGACACACTGATACTTTTTGGAGGTCAGCCAACAGCCGGAGGAAACGGGCGAATAAATGGATATGTGATCACTACCTGTAATTACAGTGTCAAATGAATGGTTATCTATCTAGTATATGCACAGGTTGTGTGCGTGTGTTTGTGTGTGTTTCTAATGTCCTTCCCATGGATGTACTTTCAATTTATATACACATAATAGGACTCCAGTGACACACATACAGTATGCATGCAAAACTGCACACGGGAAGATAAATGATGATCTTCCAAAATAAAATGTGGTATTGTTGCAACTATTATTATTACTGTGGGCTGGGATAGGGGGCGTGGATGTAATGTCATCCCGGCAAGCCCTACCAGTAAAGCCTCATGGCTCATTTTTTGTTGTTCATTTTATTAGTAGAGACAGTAAATAAGGGATGTAGGCTAGTGAAATGTAGCTCTGTCAAAACATAGAACTTTCCATATTTGTTGTAAAAATACTGGTCAAGTGAAAGTAAAAGCAAGCAATGCTTTTTCACCACAGGAGGCTCGGATTGAGAAGATAAAAGCCCAAAATCGATGTAAACTTCTGAAGATATAAGTGTGCGCCAATGTCCAAAACTGAACAGTGATGCGCAAAAGTCTCTCGGGTTGGAAGGGGATGGAATGGCTGGAATGGCGTACTTACATATGAAAATGATTAAACATCTTTTTAAATTACAATTACATCATTGGTATTCAAGCCAACAATGTGTCAACAATCATGACAATACGGCTTGTAAAAACTGGGTCGGCACCTCTTTCATTGCCATTGAAACTCCACATTACCCCTTTCACCAGTCAATATTTAGCCCTTACTATGATTAGTTACACAAACATTTTTCATGTCGTGTTAGCACCTATGAATCAATCGACAGCTCACGAAGCAGTTTTTGTTTTGTTTGTTGTTGCTTTTCTTTAACTACTTAGTAGTTGTCGCTGTAGTATTTATAATCAAAGTAAATATACCAGAGTATGACGGCAAATGTTCAATTAAAATTCACTAAAGTAGCTTCAAAGTATAGAATATAAAATAAATTGCAGATTAGAAGAAAAAAAAACACACATATATATATATATATATATATATATATATATATATACTGTATATATTACTGACTGTGTTGATATGAGGCATTATTACTCAGAAGACGTTTGCCAAGTGGCTACTCATTATCATTTCCGGTCCAAAGGATATGGTTTTTATTCCATGTTTCTTCTCAAAATGAATTTAATGGGGCAAAGATCTTCAATAAATTCATCATGATTCACCCATTTTTGCTGTAAAATATTGACATCTGGAGCGTAACTGTGACCTTTTGTGGCTGGTTTGGTTTTGTATATCCGCTAAATCTGGGCAGATGTTACCCACACTCTCTGTAATTTGAGTTTATAATACTTGGCCTTGCGCACCCGAGTGTCCGCAAGATACACACTGGCATTGCGGATCTGTTTACAAAACATTGCTGACTGAAATCTGATGATGAGGACATCCATCCATTTTCCAAACTGTTTATCCTCGCTCGGGTTGAAGATGTGGAGTCTATTCCAGACTTTGAGCAAGAGGTGTCTCCACTGGCATCACATGAAAGATGCAGATGAGCTGCAGTTGGCTCTCTGAACTAACGATCCCCAGCTGCTTTTGCGCCATGGGCCAGGTTCACGTAAATCATATTTTTAAAAATCAAAACGTTTTTTCTTAAACATCGTTCTTTTCTATAAGACTTCCTTTCATGCCATGCAATGCTTCCATGGAGCCTTGTTACCTTGTTTTTTTTCTTTTCTTTTAATTGTTCATTGTCTCTGAACTGTAATTATCTAACTAATTAGAAATGTGACCACATAAAAGTGGTCTCCTTATCCATTTTGTCACACCATTAGGACCTCACTTTAGACTCTGACGCAATGTATGACACTGTCCATCTATTTTAATACGTGCGTGTGATGGGTGTAGTATAAATATATACTGAAAAAGGAAAATACGGGCTTAACTTAAAAATACATGGACCAATAGAATATTTTTAAATCTATCAAACCCTGAATATTGGCTGTGATATTTTACTTTGATATTTTTAAGTTAAGCTCATGTCCTCTTTTTCAGTTTACATTACATCCATGGGATGTGAGGTTCTGAGCTCAGTATAGAACTTATATAACAACAGTGAATGAAGACTGCAAATATTACAGTGTACACAGAGAAAACGGGTCATATAACACTGAACAGTAAAAAGAAAAGTATTATTAGGATAAACTGAAAAGTATTCTTTTTCTACCGTTACCGTTGTCACCTTTGTTGCCAAAGAGAATGCATAGTGACTAAATACTCTCAGCGGTTCAAGGTTTGTCTAAGCAGAAAAAACCCAAGTGCGTCAAAGTGCCTGAAAAAAAGATGCCCTTTTGTCACTATTACACTTCACGTGGCAAAAACTACTTGAGAAACACTGCTTTACACTCACAAACTCACAAAATGTAGGTGTTCTCACACAAGCCTATTTGACCACTCCTGTAAAATTTCTCTAATGCTCAGCTATCTGAAATGCATAATTCAACCTGATCTGTAATGCATTAATGGTATTCATTTCCACGCCGGCACTATCGTCCACTTAGTCTAGCGCCGCTTTCCGCATTTTTTAAATCAAATTTGAATGGATTAACTTCCAGAACGTTGGCCTCTTATGTCTTGAACCCTCGGATACTTCGGCAAATGTTTTTGAAATAAAAGTCATGATACAGTTAGCTGTTATGTGGCGTACACCGAATCACAGAAGGGAACAAACAATCTAAGGGGCACGGATATAAAAGAATTTCAATAGCACTCTTTTATTTTTACCAAGCATAATGTTTGGAAAGTCAGTTCTGGCGTATTTCTTTTGCAGCTGTGAAGAAATGTGTCCACAATCACACCCGATTCCTGTTGAGCGTCTTCGGAGACCGACGCACATGCATGTGCAGCTATGCACGCCGCCTCGTTGTGTCTCATTACGGGATGCTGTCTACACGGTGCGGCATGATGTACAGTTGTACACGAACTCGCACAAAAACACACAATCAAGAGCCAGGGTCCCATTGCCCCCGACAACACATTGCCAAAAGAAACAGCATCAGCCTTCTCGACAGAGATCTTTCTCTGCAAGGGTGACTCAAATACACTGCTGGTTGTCGCACACACAAATACACACAAATATGAATCTATCTGCACAAAATACAAACACATCTAGCAGGCAGGCATGTGCTCAAATGCACACACAGCTGGGATGATACTGATATTACACATAAAATAAATATACTTTAACTGGAGGACAAGTGATTTCCAGGAAGGAAACTCTTTTATTCATACCAAACCCATTCGCACCTAAGAAATAATACCACAGTAGGTATTAACAACCTAAAGAGAGTGTTGTTGTTTTTGTTTTTGTTTTTTAAGTCTGACTTAATGCCGGGTTAAAACCTGGTGACAGCTGCCTAAGTAGTGTGACATCGCGACGACTCATACGCGGCACGCTAAATTAAAAAATGGCAAACATAACTTAAAAGCTTCTCATAACTTAAAAGCTTTTTTTTTCCACGCAGTGTTTCCCAACCTTGATTAAGGTATATATTTGACATACGACCAAATATTGATGACACACCACCAAACAAGTTTCAAAAAAAGTACATACAGCACATAGCTTTGTTGCCATTATGTGAAAGAATAATTGTAAAGTAGATGAGCAGCAATACATGATTTGCAGAAAAAAAAAAATTCTTGAGAAATTAATTCAAATCGTTTCATTTACCATGGTACATTAGATGAGATCTCCAAACACACTAATCACTGCTTTAGATAGTATCAAAATTTGCTATGAGTTTGATCATTTTCTGAGCTGTTAACAATTTCTGACAAGGGAAATGTCTTTTAGTCAATGCCCCTGAAATATTTTTCTGTCAAAAGTGGCCCGATTTCTCTTGCACTGACGTGCTCACATACACATCGACGTAGTCCCATCTGCAGCCCACACACAGCCAGCAAATGATAATGTTCAATCTTCTTAATGAAAGGAAGGTTTGATACACTTGTGTACTCAGTCTATGCTGCCATTTCCAGCTGAGTGCCTGTTGAACCCTTTTGCAGCACAATGGTAGGGGTTGCCAGACTGAGTGCTGCGGGGCTTGGTGTTACGCCAGCAGGGCCAGGTGGTGGGAATCTGTCGGAGATTAAAGTGCTTGGTGGCTGGCTAAGCAGCTCACCCTTGCCCTAACAGTCATGCCACCTCTGGCTGAATGGCCCATGTGGCAGTTGGCACCGAGGGTGGGACAGTGCCTGCCTTTGGTTTTCTTCTTCTGTCGATGGTAAAAAAAAAAAAAGGGGGGGGGGGGGGGAGCAATGTACGCTACTTTTTTTTTTGCAACGTAGTTTCTTTTATGTCATACTCAATGCGTCAGGGTCAGAAAAAAATGAAAATGAGCCTTGTTTTTGACCATAAACAGGTAATATGGCGTACACGCACACATACAAATATATATATATATATATATATATATATATATATACAGTGGTACCTCGGTCCTCGAACGCCTCTATACTCGACCAAATCGGTGCTCGACCAAAAAAATCAAGTAGGTAATGCATCGGACCTCGATCAGATTTTCGGTGCTCGACTAGCCGAGCCTAGCCGAGCCGAGCCGAGCCGACCCGAACGCGCTCCTCGGCCCTTCTCGGCCAGCGGGTAAGCGCCAGTTCAACTCAGACCGCCAGCGGAGTAAGACGTTTGTTCGAGTATTTCTTCCCGGATTTAAACTTTTTCGTGTTGCTCTAGCCCTTAATAATGGGTCCAAAGAAAGACAGTGATAAGGGGAAGGCAAAGAGGAAAACAATGAGGACCACTATTGAACCGAAGAAGGAAATTATAGCAAAATATGAACGTGGTGTACGAGTGTCCGACCTCGCGTCGCAGTTAGCTAGCGTCATCATGGAAGGAGTAACTCCCTCCCGTCCTCTCCACATCCATTCCTGTATGCCATCAACCACTCTCCAAAACGTAAGTAAATTATACAAAATGGTTTATAATGCTTTATTTATCTTTATCTTTATCATGTACTGCTTGTGCACATTTACTTGTGCACACATACTTTCCATTATTTCTTATGGGAAAATTGCTTTCGGTGTTCGAACAAATCGGTGCTCGACCACCACCTCAGAACAGATTATGGTCGAGTACCGAGGTACCACTGTATATATATATATATATATATATATATATATACATATATATATATATATATATATATATATATATATATATATATATATATATATATATATATATATATATATATTCACAAAGTACAAACGAAAGCAGGACAAATATATGAGCAAAAATGCAAAACTTGAAATTAAGTCTGGATTCCAAAACTGGCGCACAAAGTTCAACTTAAAGCAGGTCAAAAACGGTCAAAGTCCAAATAAAACCTGTTCTCGCGGCTCTATGGCTTTGGCTTCAGTGGCACTCTCTTGCCTCACATGTCTCTTCCTCAGCAGCGCAGTTACCCCTCCCCAATCAGCCAGGCTGGCTTTTATCCTGTTATTTAATCAGCTGCACCTGTTGAGGCAGTGAGGCATGCTGGGCAATGGAGTCCTTGGCATGTCGCCCATTTTGGGGTGTGGCGTTTGCTCATAGAAGGGGAAGTAGCGGCCCTCCACTACACGTCCCCTTGTGCTGCCACAATATATATATATATATATATATATATATATATATATATATATATATATATATATATATATATATATATATATATATATATATATATACAGTGGGCCCCCGGGTTACGAACTTAATCCGTTCAGCGGCTACGCTCGTATCTCGAATTGCCCGTATAGCGGGCAATCCAAACCCATGTTAATTTGTGAATGCGTGCAACGCGCGCCGAAACCTTAGGTAAAAACGACACACTGTATACATATATTAAATTGAGTGACATTATCTGCTAAACACTTGCATTATATAATAAATACAATGGATAAATAGCTTTTACCTTTGAAACGACGAGACTTCAGCTGGGTGTAAGCAGAGGGGGGCAGAGTCCAACGTTCAAAGTTAAAACGGCGATCGATATGCTATTGGTCTTACAGTGTTACAATACCTCTTTCAGTCAGGGTGCAAATCACGCAGATACTAAAACATCATCCTCTTATTTCTTTCTTTACCGCTGCTAGTAATTTTAGAAGCTATGTCTAACAGATAAAGTTTGCAAAGTCTTCACAACATTCCGTTTTTCACTAATTTTCTCTCCTTTCTTCCATCCTGTCCCATCAAGCTAGATAAAGGCGTTCGGCCAATAGCATATCGGCATTTCTGTGATTGACGTGTGACGCCGGCCAATAGCATCTCCGTGAGTGAGACCGGGTGACCTTAATCGACCAATAGCATATTCGCATCTCGTGACTGACTGATAATTATTCGCACTTTTTTTTTTAAACGGTTGGAATGTATTGACAATTAATTTAAAAAAAAACACACATTTAAACCAATGACAATTCTTTGTCCTGCAATCGGCACATTTAATTTCATGTCAGCTGTTTTTCCCTTTAGCTGTACAAACACTACACTTAAATGGTAATATATTTAGACACCGTGAGTGAGACAGTCAGTGTGACGTTGTAAGACCAATAGCGTTCACGTTAACGTCTCAAGTATCTACTGATGATTAATGATGTCGCTACTGTTGATTTAATTGACGCAATTAAACGAGAACATTTCTACATACTCAATGGCCGGCATGTCGTATTGCTCGTAAGGCGAGAGGTTTGTTCGTAAGCAGAGGACAAAAATCTCCCTGATCCACGCTCGTAAGGCGAATTGTTCGTAAATCAGGGTGCTCGTAAGCCGGGGGCCGACTGTATATTTATATATATATATATTATATATATATATATATATATATATATATATATATATATATATATATATATATATATATATATATATGTATACAGTATGTGTATGTATCTTTGGACTATAAGCCCCGACATTTTCCTCAGGTTTTGAGCCCTGCGGCTTATAGTCCAGTGTGGCTTAGCAGTTTTTTTGTTGTTTTTGTTGTTGTTGTTGTTTTTGTTTTTTGTTTTTTTTGCTAGTCACCAGCAAGCAAATGAGTGTACAGTATCTGTTTGAGGTGTCAATTTATGGAACAACTATCCAATAGAACTGAAAAGATGTGAATCAATGGCTGTGCTCAAACAGAGGTAAAACAATATTTTTATTTTATTTTATTTAAAAAAAAAAATCAAACAAAAGGAGACACCAAAGATGCTATTCAAGAATTCATTTTGATCTTGAACTGCTATTTAACTAGCAGATATCCATCCATTCATCCATTTTCTATAAATATGTTAGGACTAAACATGCAGACATGCAAACATGCAATCTGTACGTCTGTTAAAGAGAGGATGTTGCTGTTGGCAGACAATTACAAAAAAAATAATAATAACTAAAAACAATATAAACTTCTCATACCGTTTTTTTGTGTAAATATCTGATGTTATTACCTGCGGCTTATAGTCCAGTGCAGCTTATCAGTGATAACAATCACACAGTTTCTTTGTGCCGTGCAATTGGCTGGCAACCAGTTCAGGGTGTCTCCTGCCTACTGCCCGTAGACAGTTAGCAAGCCAGCCAACCTAGTGAGGATAAGCGGCGATAGAAAATGGTTGAATGAATAGATGGATGGACATTCACTTGTTATTTTCATACTTGTCAAATAAAGGATGACGGAAAATGTCCGACCGAGGAGCAAACTGTTTGGTCTGCTAGCTGAGGATCTTGCACCATATTTTAAGTGCGCCTCAAGTCACAGAACATTTTGGAGCCCCGTTTTAGAAAAAAAAAAATGTTCAGCTCAAACTTGGCTGTCCTGATGGATCAGGTCATGGATGAGAGTAGGTAGAGACTCAATACTCAAATGTGCAAAATGAAGCTGGCGCAATACGCATCAGTGATTTGGTCGCGTAGCAGTTATGTGCACCCCTGTGCAAATCAACAAAGTCTCAGGGAAGTCAGTGGAGTCATGTAAATCTTGCATAGTCCTGCACAGTCCCTAATTTGTATGCAAATCTTTGCCCTTCCATGTCGTTACTAATATTGAACTGAGTGCTCATGACGAAGAATGAGAGTAATTTAATTTAAGTAAAGTAAACAGATTTGAATCGACATGCAGTCAGACAGAGGCAAGTATTACATCGAATGCAAATCAGCAGATGGTTAAAAGTCACACCTGCCTTCCAACTGATTCATAATAATCTGTATTACACTTATCAGGAAGAAACACTTTAGAAAGACACCCTCAGACACACACAGAGGAAGCCACTTAGAAGCAAGGAAAATGTTTTATTTGGACTGCTCATCTCATCTACCACTCGAGAGCAGGGGGCAAGATTTGCGGAAATCGAGAAGCCAGACTGGAAGCAGTTGAGTGTCAGACAAGCCAAGCCGAGGGGCCTCAGAAACACAATGGAAGAGAGGAATCGTTTGTAGAGGGAAGCCAGACAAGCTTTTTGTTCTGGGAACACAGGTGGCTCACCAGGCAGCTCTTTGCGAGTGGTTCAAGGCGACAGTCGAAATCAATCTTTCCCAGTGTGCCCAAACATACTGGCTCAGACCCGAACTAGCGTTCACTCGATAGCAAACACAAACAGCTCAACGGGACAAACCGGAAGCAACATTTCCTATGTATGGCCGTGTGTTCCTTTGGAGGCTACAGATACATTTATTCACTCTGTTAATTGGTCCACATCGTATGGTGAAAAAATGTAAGGCGAGGACGTCGATACACGCACACATGCAAAGGTTCTACAGGCACTTTGAAAGATTATGATCTTGATTAATGTTTGAAGGTGTGACGAAAGACCTGTGCAGTAAGATGATGGCGATGTAGTTATTACACAGGTAAGTTACCAGACACGTTAACGAGAGCTTTACAGCTCTTCAAAGGATGCCTCATCATCAGGTAAAGGTGTAGGAGAGGCTGGCGGCGGCGTAAAGGCTTCGTCTACGCTCGTCTCAGATCCTGCAGGAGGCTTTGACTGGAAGAAAGTGCGGTGGCAATGCAGCATCCCAAAAAGGCAGACACCAGATAAAGTTCACTCAGTTTATTGGTGACCAATGGAGGCACCAAAGGAAGAAACAAAAAAATGCCCAATCAAAGAGCAAGGATGTGAGAAACCAAAATTAAAGTGTGTTTACAAACAGAAGAAAAATCTAACAAAGGGCGCTCACAAACAGTGAAGTAGTTAGCTGAAAATGCCTGGAATTATTGCAAAACCATATATAAACCACAGGCAACATAAATGAACTCAAACAAGAATGGAAGTGATAGTTGAATGGGACGACGTCCAATCTGGAAGAATGTGATCGAAATTCAAAGCGCTAAGAGAGAGCTTTCCGGTGAAGTGGGTGCAAAAACCTGGGTAATGAGGTGTTTTTTTTTTTTTTTTTTGTGGAGTGGGTTCACCTCACTCTCGGTTTCCCTTCGTTGTTGCATTAATCAAATCTGATGAAAATTTGAATTTCAATGTTGTTTTTTTGTTTTTTTAATCAAAGTGGAGTTAAAGCGACTGTTTACAGTCATTTTCTTTCAAAGAAAAATCTGATGAAAATTAAAGTTTCAATCATTTCAGTTTTTTAATTAAAGTTCAAGTGAAATTAAAGCTACTGTTTACAGACATTAATTAAAAGAAAAATTTGATGAAAATTAATGTTTCAATGCTTTCTCTTTTATCAAATAAAGTTCAAGTGGAAGTAAAATTATTGGTTGACATTTTTTTTCTATCATCTACCAAACATTGCGTTTTTTGGCAAGGTAAAATATGATAATTAATATGGCGTTTATTTCAAGCTTGGAACAAATTAGGCAAATTACATGTAAAATGTGATTCACTATAAGAATGATTCAAAATACAAACTGCACTCTGCAACGGATTAAATTCATATCTAGATGTTTCACTGCATGTGTATTCCTGAGCATTTGTTCCTTCATTTATTATTTAAAAACTTAAAAGTGAGAAAGCAAGCATTCTAATTAAAATATCTGGGAGTAAAAGAGACATTTCCCCCCCCCCCCTATCTCCATCCATCCACAAAATCTTTTTACAATCTGTTCAGTTTGCTTGCTGCTTCTGGTGATTTGGGGAGAAATGTTTACACTGTACATTGACAACATTAAGACTGCCTGGTGCATTTGTGTGAGTGAGAGAGCCATGCTAAACATGATTACATGATGGCCATGGCATTGGTGGGTACTGTGCATCTGTTACTATAGTCTGTGTACGTAGATATGTGGGCTGGCAGGATGGGGGTTCTGCAGAGAGAGATTACCGCTCAAATCTGTCCTCTCCTTCTCACTCTCACCTATCTTTGCAGACCTCTAAGAGCTTGCCTCCAGGCTTACCCTGCACAGACACCACACACGTACACGGACAAAAACCTTACCCTAACCTCAACATTAACTCAATTAAAATCTTTACTCTAAAAGCAAGCCTTGACACTCAAAAAGAGGTCTGAATAAGAGAGCACTGGTCACTATACTGGTAGAAAACTCAAAATGGTTCACACACACACACACACACACACAACACTTCGACCCTGAGCCCAACTTTCATTTTAGTTCAAGTCAGAAAAAGATTAGATTAATCTGCCAAGAAACCAAAGGGATGAACATGTACAGTACACTTACCTATCATAGCATCAGGTCAAGAGTAGCTCTATATCATCATCATAATAATGAAGATTTGCTATAATTATTATTCTAGTAGGAAGTGTTCTACAACCCCACCAATTGGCATGGTTCACTGTTGGACCGGTATGCTTTAAAATGGTGACAAACTCCAGTCCTTGAGGCGCCAGTATCCTACATGTTTTCAAACCTTCTTTCTCAAACACATCTGATTGAAAGGATTAGAATGGTTTTCAAGCTCCTGCAGAGCTTGCTAATAGGCGTATCTTTTGAATTGTGTGTTGGGGAGAGAAAAATGTAGCCCGTGCAGAATTTCAGCCCTCGAGGACTGGAGTCTGACACCTATGCTTTAAAACATGAACTTGCACACAAATGTCAAAATTGGAAGAAGCCCTTCTCTCTTAGAATTACTGCATTGTAGAAAATGACTTTTTCAAATTCAAAACACACACACACATTCATGCACACACACGCGTGTAAGCACACGCACACAGATACACTCTCACACACACACAAACACAAGGAAAAAAAAGCAACTTTGACTTTACCCCGAATTTGCGCACGACTTTTTTTGATATAAAGGTGACCTAGCCATTCCTCGCCCTTCCCGGGTTCAAAACCCTTTCTGCATCAGATGGATTTTCTCTCCTGTGCATGATTTCCTTATTTCACGAAACACCTTATAGGGGTCAGATAGACCAGGCTATGTCAAGGAGCCTCTTAGAATGCCCACGCTGTGCCGACAATTTCTGAAAGCTGCTCGGCCCCACCTCTCCAGCGTTGATGCCATCATCGCCATGAGGGTTGCCAGAACTCTGACTGATGCATCCCCAGTGAGAAATGCTTTTGTTCTGATCTACGACTGGCCTGCATGCCAAGTGGTTTACAGCGGCCGCAGTAAAGGTCTTTATTTCCTCAGAGAGTTTCCTCAAAGGAAGATTGTAGGCTGCACTGCACTGGTCAGCACATACAGACGACACCACCCTGGATCAGATGCACCACACAGCAGTTTCAAAGAGGCGGTCAAAAACCTTCGGGGGCCCCATTAATATCGTCATGGATATGCAGATGTGCATAAAAATACTCACAGCTCAGTTTGACACTTGAGCCTCCAGCACACAACAGTGATCGTAAATCTTTCTTGATGTTTCACCTTTTAAAGACACCATGACACCATCACCTCTGCTTTTGCCACTATTCCTCTTGAGGGGATTAGGGGGATGATTAATGAGTCTATCAAAGTGGATTAAGGCAGGAAGCAAGCACACTGTATATTCCTTGTTGTCACATGGCATCTTCTAAACTGATGGGATTTTATATTGTTTTACACTCAACTCACATTCACCATTAAATCCCTTGAAACAATCTCTTTCATGTGGAACAAACATCATTGTGTTTAGAATCCCGATCCAAACACTTTGAGCTGATAGAGAAGGGTACATTTGGGGGGAAATAAATGCTGGGAAAAAAAGGTATGCTAAAACAGGAGATTGTAGGCCTAAATGCAAACTGAATTCATGATCTGTTTTGAGCAGACCTCCACCGCAGGTGTAGCCTCCAGGAGGACACGAGGCCAGACTTGGCCTCCGCACAGAGTGGCAACCGGAATGCTAATAAAAATCAGTCAGATTGGAAGTTGTCTTTTGACAATTCGTGTCTTTTAAAATTATAAAAAAATTTATGCATTCAGAGGCTCACACAAAGTCTCTCACCCAGCCGACTCTTTATTCTGGCTAGAACTGAGACACTCTTGTGTTATCTTCTGAGGAATGGACATGTTCTAAATTTATGTAAAAAAAAAAAAAAAAACAACAACATTTTATCAACTAACATGATGATACGTTTTTGCCGGCTTCTGATATCAAATCTTGGTAAATGTGTGATCAACACACTTAAAATGTGTTTAAATTCACAGTCATTCCGGCCCTCTGACAGAAACTATCACTACAATGCGGCCCAAAATAAAAATTTGTTTGACACCACTGTTGTAAGGCATCTCATTTTATGGGATTCGTGTAGCATCCCATTCATAAAGCTTGCATTTGGGGGTATTACATACAGTATATATTGTATTACCAGAGATGATTGTCAGCCTATCTGAATGAACTTATCCCAACATCCATAAATGTATGTGAGGTTTTTCACCCTCTGCACGTACCCTCTCGGCACTGTGGCAAACGGCAGTGTTATAGCAATAGTCATATTGGGAGGGGATTAGTAAGAGAAACCATCTTAAGGATGCGATCCCCTTGGAAGGGGTGCCAGATACTGTATTAGTGTTAGCTCGGCCTCCTGAGCAGACTGGGAGTTGCGTTGCAGGCATCTCTCAAAAGGATCTCTAAAGAAACTTGACACACAATGGTGCAAACCCTGCTGGAGCTCCGTCTCCTCTCAGTGTGGATTCCATTATCTCATCATTTAAAGTGCTCATGGGAGTCAGCGTCACCATGAGGTGCCTTTGAGACATTCCCATTTCACAAAAACCGCAATTGAACTTCTTTTTTTTTTTTTTTTGCACTGAGCATAGTGTATGACGTTATGAATCCGTATTGGTCAAGCACCCATACGTATTTTGTTTTATAAATTACTTAGAAAAAGACAATGTAAGTGATAATGCATTAGCATTTCATGAACACATGGTGGATGTTCACTAAATAAATATGATTCAGTCAGCAACATTTTCTTGTTTACAACTTTATATTTTGTTCCATTTTTATGTCACTGTTTCATTTTTCTTACCTTTAAAAGTAATGGTCAAATATCTCCGCAATTTAGCCATATAATAAATGTAATAACAAAACAACTTATTCAGAAAGCACCTCCAAATTGCACCTCAGAGATAATCCATTGCTAAAGCTTGCAGGCCTATTCAAAGGTTCATGCAGGCCTATTCATTTCAACAGAACACACACAAAAACACATTGGACCTTTTCTGTTTGCACGTCTTCCCTATGCTTGACTAGCTCTGGTTTATATATTCATTTACTTTTTTAACCTTTACCCACGCAGGCAAGTGCAGCTTTTTCATTTGCAATATCAACCTGGCTGCACTAAAGAGGGGTTCGGTGAATGCGCGTATGAAACTGGTTGGAATCAGTACCTCCAACAAGGTTAAGTACCACTGGATAAGAACTATTTTCAGTTTGAGGAATAGGTCTGGCAAATATGTCTGTTGACAGCACGCTGCAACCTAGTGTATGGAAGCCTGTTTCTGGGTTTCTTGCTTGTGGGGGAGAGTTTTATTTAGAGACTCACCTGATTTTAACTTTCGAGGGTTGATCTTTGTTTCAAGTGTAATAGCACTAACGAGCCAGATTTCTAGTGGCTGGTAAACAGCAAAATCATTAAGATGTGAATGGCATGGACTTATATTCTCTTATATCCCTTCAGACCCACCCTATTCATTTGTGCTCATTGTTGTGGACATTTGTTTTAGGTGCTGGCTATGCCCATTCACCCTCACTGACTGCTTATGCTCAAAAGCAGAAACTGTGAAACCGACTTTTGCCACATACACCAAAATTGCGGCAGGTCAACATCTGTGGGTGCTCTAACTTCCATTTTCAAACAACATGCATCCTAGTTTGATTAAAAACGACAAAGTCAGTGATCGGTATGAATGCTTCTATTACCCAAAGCCAAGATAAGACTCTAGCTTACTTGTAACCATAAACAGGACGAGTTGTAGAAAATGTTCAAGAAGGCTGATCAATAAGAGTGAGTAATGACTGCTCCGATAAATAAAGCTGTACTGGTTGCTATTACTGCTTATTACAAATAATAGCATAAGGAGAAACAGTAATTGCATACGCTGGGGGCTTGGCTGACAACTCGATGAGGTAGACATAAAACTACTAGCACATGGTTCCACTTATAAGAACATAATCAAAGACGAAAAGATAAAAGTGCATACACAAACGCAACAAGCAGTCGGCCAGGCCTCGAGCTAAACAAGTACGTAAAAGGAGTTGAAAATATGAACACGTGTGCGTACTGTGAGCGTATGTGTGTGTTCTCATTGTAATCTGTCAACACGGGCTTTATTCAGTCGCAGCCTTTGAAACGTCATTTGCTTTACAGCTTTCTTTTCTATTTACCCCTGGCCGCACAAATAGGTCTGCAAAAAAACTGAGAAGAAACAACAGGACTTGTTTGGCTGGGGCTAATGGCCACAATGATCAATCACTGTGTAGTTGCTTCTGATGAAGAAATCTGTGCTGTGTGTTGCCGACTAATTGCGATCGGGTACAGCGTGGGCGATCAGCCATAACGAATCAGTCATGACATGGCCGAAGTGCCACTGTCACATGGCAGAGAGCTAAGTCACCACAGGCTCATTAATGAAAACCAGCACGGCAAAAAAAAAAAAAAAAAAACACAAAACAAAACAAACAAACAAAAAAAACACCAAATTTAAATTGCTGTTTGGATTAACGATCTTGAAAGACAACTCAGAAATGTAGTGTGATTGTGCTTAAGTTAAATACTCACTACAAGCAGAGGTGGGCAGCCAAAACTTTGCTCAAGCAAGGGTAGTGAGAAAGAGTAAGTAAATATTAAGGGGGCGAAAACCTACAAAAAAAATGTTATAACTGGTATGTAATGTCTGATTTTTTTTCTTTTTTAATTCAAAGCATGATCCTCGACAAAAACATGAACTAGCAACATGCAAATTCATATAATGCCCAACAGTATCACTTTAACTGAAACAATAATAAAAACATTTTAATAAAATTACAAATTATGCCACAAGAAATTGTCTTAAAATAACTTTGTTTATACCCATGAAATAGCGTGAGTCCATTTGAAAATGTTGCATTTGTAAGACATTGTGATGATGTCATAGTCATGTGACTTCCTGGCATCGTTTGACTGATCGTTTGGCGTAGAACATCAATTGGGTTTCCGTTGGACACTAATCAAGATTAATTAGTCACGTTCAACGTAATTCAAGCCAAAATGCACAAACTTAAAAGTAATGACCCAAGACTATTTGGATGAGGTCAACCAGAGAAAGAAATGTAACTAAGAAAATAAATATAAAACTACTGGTCAGACTCATTTGATGTTTAAGAGAAGGACAGTAGGCTAAAAAGATTGCTGCTATCTGTGCAAATGAAGGGGAAGCGATAATGACAGCACCCCAGAGTCACTCATGATGGAGATGGATGGCTTTCAGCACATAAACACGGCGGTTCATCGCTCATGTCACAGACAAACAGACAAACATGCGCATGCAAGTCCGTACAGTGCGAATTCAAATTGAATCTCACGCTCTCCCTCACGTGCGCTAATATTTTGCCTTTATTAACCTTGCGCGCATGCCACTTGTGCTTTCATGAGGTGGTACTGCACCTGCAGGATTTTGAAGCAGTTACATGTTTGCAAAGTGACATGTAATATAATAAAATACCTACACACTATCCCTGCAAAATCTTTTATAATGGTACAATCCAATTTGATCTAGTTCTTTCTATTGATTATGAGTGTGCTGAGTTGATATGACAAGGGTGACGTTTACTACCACTAGTGACAAAAATAAAAATATATATCAGTAGCCGCTTATCCTCTCTAGGGCCGCAGGCTTGCTAAACGCCTATCTCGGCGGTTTTCGGGCAGTATGCGAAGGACGCCCTGGACACCTGCACACAGTGACAAAGAACCATTCACACACCCAATCACACCTGGAATGTGGGAGGAAGCCGGATTGCCTGGAGAGAACCCATTCGAGCTCGTCGAGAACATGCAAACTCCACACAGGAAGGCCTGAGTTAGCCTGATTTAAACTTTGGACCCTGAACTGCAATCTTCCGGCTGGCATGGCCCAATTAGAGTGCCTGGTTGCTGCCATGCAACCTAAAAACTAAGACGCTGCAGTGGTAAAGCAGCAAAATCACCTAAGATATTAGATGTTCACTCACTAATTCATCTGTCTTCAACTCACACTCTCCGTGGCAGACAGTTGTTTGTATTTTTCTTCCATAAAACTACTTACTGTAATCATCAAGTCTCCCTCACTGTGTAGTTAAGAGAGACAGTGTGTGAGACACAGAGTAAACAGCGTTTTTTTTTTTTTTTCCAAGGGCTCTGTATACCTGGGTAATGGAGGCAGTAATGGAGTTTGTTCAGGCTCACGTAATCTGCCCAGCTGCTGCTGCTGTTCTTCTCTGACACGCCGCTCTGTTTCACAGCAGGTGCATCTTGTTGTTGGAACTGTCGCCCATGCTGTCCCGCACAAGTCATTCGGGAGTAGAGCGATGTTTGTGTGCGCCTATTTCCTGAAAGAACTGAGTCTAAAAAAAAACAAACAAACAAAACAAAACCAAAACAAAACAATCTCTGCATAGGTGTGTGCATACGGAGTGAGCTATGTGGCGGCGTTCTGGTAAAGAATGTTGATAGATAGATGTTTTTGGATGCTTTAGCTCACCTTTGGGAGGTGGAATGAGAAAGAACAGGACTGGCGCCCAGGAATGAATTTACAGGACCCGATCTCCCAGAAACAACATCTTTATGTTGGTTACACACATTTAGAGTGGTTACTCGCTCCCTCTTGACCTCAGCATACATCACACAGCTACTGGAGATAGCCAATCAAATGCAAAATACCGCATTCATTTTTTTCCATTGTTCATTCTAAATTTGTCTAACTAAACAAGCAGATCTCCAACATAAGGCAAATCAAAAAGGAAACACCTTTTATAGGGCACACTTCTTCTGGAAGCTATATATGTCTCATTTTCTCGGTCTGGCTTTAAGTCTATTGTTCACTGGACATGAGTTTTGGCATTAAGCCCAGCGGGCAGAGAAGTAGGATTAATGTTATGCGCAAGAAGAAGAGTGTTTTAAATGTTTACAGTGGGATGTGCACAATTTATGTGAATACTGACGCCTTGTGTATTATGACTTGTGTGTGTCTGATCATGCGGAAATGCAAGTGCATGTCAATCGAATGGTTGAAGATTTCTGTATGCATTTCTTAGAATTGGGATGTACATTTCTGGTTTTCACTGCTCAACCGAGGAGAAAATGTGTGATAAATTATCATTATTTTTAGTATTAGATCAAATAATGCCTCATGACAAGGTTGAATGAAACACAGTTGTAAAAAAAAAAAAAAAATGTTTTTGGGTGGTGCAATAATTTAAGTTTTAACAGCTTTCTTTTTTTTTTTTTTTGCATTCATGGCAGCAATATTACTTTTGTTCAACAAAGCAAGTAAATTGTTTGCTCCAAAACAATTTGCCGAAAGGAAGACTTTTACTTTGGATCCATAAACTGGGAGCTTAGTACAAGGGACAATCATTTTGTAAATTCTTATTTGTTGAGTATGTGGTAAAGCCAACTTCCACGTGGCCAAAATAAAATATTTTGTTGTCGACAATTAATAATTTTATCGGTTTGTTGCCTTGAAATTTTGAGTTCACTCAATGATATCTAGCAACCAATTACATGGTATTATTTGTATTCTGTATTGAAAAGTTTCATGCAAAGATTTCATTACCATCCATCGATGTAATATGGGAGCTGCCGACATTACTGCAGACAATACTTGGGGTTGTCATCCTCACATTGGACACCATAGTAACTGACTGAATGTCCGCATGCCTTAAAGATACAATGTGTCAGAAGACTTTGACCGTTCTTCATTACGGACAGCTGAAGGTGCTGCATTTACCATTGTCCATAGCTATAACAGACATCGGAGCCTCAGGAGGTGTGCCACCCCCCATGTGATATCATTTAACGATAACTAGAGCTACAATTATTTTTAAAACATACTGTTGGTCGTTAAGAACACATTTATTTCCAAGTTTTTGAAATTTATAATCATTTAATTTATTCCTTTTTTTATGAAAGATGGTCCAAATCTTATACATTGTCCCTTTAAAGGTCTGCTCTCGAGTGACATGGAAGTGAGGGTGAGTGAACGTGCAATGGGCTGGCTTTTGCTTGGTAACAGCACTTGCCGATGTGGTGTACAGTGACAGTGGCAGTTCAAGTTCTAAAAGGTGCTCTACATATGTGCACACAATTACTCTATTTTGTTATAGCGACTGTCTTCCATCTATTTAAACCACCTGTTTTAGATACAATCCATGTAAATGGCGGTGGGAAAATGAGGAGTGGGGGGCCTATATTCACTTTGCAAACAACAAACAGAATTTTGAACATAAATGCAAAGCACCCAGTTGTGGCTGCAGCCACAGTTAACAATAGCAACAAAGACGCTAACGTAGCAAGTCATAGCAAAATTCTGCCAAACAAAATTCGAAAACTTCCCACTTTTGAACAAGTCTACCATGAACTGGATGAACAATGTTTGATTCTAAATGTGAATTGCAAAATATTTGGTCATTGAGAAAGGAAAACAGCATCAATCCTAATGATGGGTGGAAGTAAAGGTTGCAGCCAGAACTTAGGACTAGTCTCAGCAGAAGTACATTACATTGTTACAACTGCACCTGTTGTGTTGGAAGCTACTTGTTGTTGTTGTTTATCAATATTGCATATTTTTCATCTGCCACATTAACCCCATCTAAATGTTTTTGCAGAAATGTTTACGTGAAATGAAGAAGAGATTACAGAACGGTAATTACAACAATGAAATTAGACACACTAAATAATTCTCATATTTTAATCACTTTGCAGCATTTAATTCATCGATTCATTCATCCATTTTCTAGAGGCACTTATCCTCACAAGGATCGCAGGCTTGCTGGTGCCTATCCTAGCTGGCTTCCGGCAGTAGGCGGGGGACACCCTGAACTGGTTGCCAGCCAATCGCAATGCAGCGTTTAATTCAATACTTCATTCATATACGGCACCACCAATTCATACTCAAAAGGCAAGAAGAGGCCTTATAACAATAAAATAAAAACAAGCTTGAATACAAGAAAAAGGAAAAGTAGAAGAAGAAGCAAAAGAAGTAGGAGAAGGAGCAGTCCAGGTGGGGGACATTGTCATTGGGAGGTTTGGATGATCACGGTTATTCTATACATTAGAAGTGACCCACTACACATGAAAACAATAATTCCCTGAGCAAAAATAAAAAAAAAATCCCATACAACAAGAATTTACCTTGGTGCTACGGAGCAAGCTTAGAAAAAAAATGGCCTGAAAAGTGTTTGGTTTTAGCAATAGAATCCGTACTGTGCACTTGTTGTGTGTGGCTGCCTTGTGTCCACGGACGCCAGCTGCTTTGAAGTGCATGTGATTCTGCATGCACTGTGTTGTTGCGTGCTTTTAACCCCCCTGTGCCTGGATTGCCGTACTTGATGTTGCCCAGTCCTGCTTTCTACACGGCTGGTAAAAGTGCATTTGTGTTTAGAAATGATAAGGCATGACTCCGAAAACAGTATGTCCCTTACTTATTCTTGTAGTGTTTGGGGAAAACAAGTGTCTGTGCACAGGGGGAATTAATTGTCAGCAGGGAGTCACAACAACTGGTCAAACACTGATTATATAGTATGTCATCATCAGGGCCCTTTTCGCTATGATGCACTGAAACCAATGGCAAGTTTGTACATCTCTCTCTCTCTCTCTCTCTCTCACTTGCTCGCTGAAGAAAATGGTTGTAGGCTTGTAAGTAAGTACAGTCTTTCAGAGACACCGTAGTGAGCATGCTTCAATATTGCTGCATTATCATCACTTAACGTAACCATCAGATGCCACTAAATCCGTATCCAATTGTATATTCACCATCCTTTAAATTTCTCAGTGAGTCCATTAGTCATAATAATAAAATGTAGACATGCAAATCCCGGCTTGAAATGAAAATGTACATTGTGTTCCAATTTAAGGTACTGTACTGAGTTTTCCATGGCATCTAATCAACAAATCACTTCACGACTCCCTTCCTCACTCCCCACTGTCATTTCTGAAAGTAGCTTCTCAATCTCATTCAATTGCAACCACTCGCTCAACACCGCATGCTCTTTCACAAGGCTTGTAAAAGCATAGTGGGAGCAGAAGAAGCTGGATGGCAAAATGCACCTGTGTTTGGAATAACCATATTGGTTGCAAAATAAGAAAGAAAAAAAAACTTTCCACATTTCCTTAATTGCTCTTTGAGGGATTAAAAAAAATAAAAACAAATGATCCGAAGCCAGATATTACCTCCTGAAGTGCATATTAGGCAAATACAGTGTGTACAGCAAGACCCTGAGAACATCATCAACTCCAGATGTTTTTTTTCATAACAAAAGTATTTGTGGAGATTCATTTTTACTTTAAAGGTTAGCGTAGACCCCTTCTTAATCATTCATCCATTCATTTCATAGACGGCTCGTCTATATGTGGTTGTGACTACCAGCAGTCAATTCTGGGGCTGCCTTCAGGCAAGAATTGGGGTTCACCCTGAAATGGTCACCAACCACCAGCAGGACTTATTTGGACGAACCATTCACACACACACATCACATTTACGGATAATTTAGAGTATTCAGTGAACTTTATCTGCTCCTGTTTATAAGAATCCACCCAAGAGGCTGAGATTCAAACCCAGTAGCTCATATTTACGGCGCCCCGTGTTGACCAACCTGTTACTACCATTGCTAGTTTTTCTTACCAACACATTTTGAACAAGTCTACGGTGGCAGACTGGCTTCTGGTGCAGCAAACTCTAAAAGGCATGGTGACATTTGTTTGGAATAAAGAAATACACGATCCTGACCTCTTTCATGCCAACCGCAATTTGGTATGACCAAGAACACCTCTCACAATAATCTCGTAGAGTTCTCATGAAATTTTCCACAGAAAATGTCAAGAAACTCAGGGAATAAATATTGTGTTGTTAGCGGGCCGATTCCACACAAAAAATAAGTTTCCATCCGTCACATAGCGAGTTATCCAGATCCTATCGTGTGCATAATATTAAATGGCAATTTTAAAAAATTAGGGGAAATTAGGAAAACAATACAACCTGAAATATGAACACATTTGCATCACACAATTTTGCACATTGGTTTGTCCTTTTGTAAATTGACACATCGTGGGATGTTTCTCATCAAATAAACTAAATCTAATCCATTAGAACATGATTTTGTTTTTAATTAAACTGGGCGACATTGTTTATGAACTTTGTTGTCGGTTTCTCTTCTCAGATGTGCAATAAACGCACGATCTTCCCAAACGCGAAAAATAGAGCATAAGTGCATAGTCCCATGTGTGCAGGTGCGTGGCATTATCCATACCTGTTGGTGCGGTGTGGTCTGGTTCTGTTAGCCCTGGGAGCAGACTTCTATCCTCATAGCCGCTCCGCTATCCGCGAGAAAAGGGCTGTCATCCCCTTCGATATAATTTTCACGGCTTCTGGGGCTTGCTTGACGTGGAAAGTTGCAGCGTACACATCAGCCTCCGTAGCAGAGCTGCAGAGCACCAACGCGGTACCAGACCGGTTTATGGAATCCCCTAAAAAAAAAAAAAGAGGTCCACGAAGTTCCGCGCTTGTGGCACAGGGATGACAGCGAAAAAACTTCGTTGTGGAGCCTGGTGATAAATAGTGCACTAAAATCCAAATTTTAGGTTCGGCTGCGTCCAGAATCTTTTTTTTCTTTTCCGGCGTGGCGTGAACAGCAGAATGTAGAGACAGTTGTGTGTTGTTACAAAGAGACAGGCTGTTGGTTGGTTAGTGCCCTTCTGCTGAGTGAGTAGCTTTGCGTGACTCTGTCCTGGAGTAGAGGAGGTGGCTTAGCGCCCTCTAGCGGTACATTGAGTATAACCAGAGTCAATGTGGTAGGTCACTTGAGCGCCACCTCGACTTCGATATTTATCAACTTCCCCATAGAAATGATGAACAGCATTTTTAGTTGGAAGGGTTATGGTTCGGATGATTTGGTTTGGATGATTTTATCCGTGACTGTAAATTCAATTTAAAAAACATCAACGTTTGAGTTGTGCAGGGGTGGCTTTTTTTCAGCTCGAAGGCGACTTTTTCTTTCAAAACAAACGAATATGGTAGGTCATTTGTGGTTAGTATAATTATATCGAATAACAAATAATATTAAAACAAACATATCAATCAAACTACAATTCATTTATGAAAACAATCCAGTCTTTTTTAATGAATTAAAGACAATTTAAACGTTTTGAGTGAAAAAAAAACAATGGGGCCATCTTATTCCAGTGTTACTTTGCACCATGAAGTGAAGGGCTTCAATTATGTTTCCCCATATGATAGCAAACGATTTAGTTGAAACATGCATGGAACCCCCTCTTGTGCCTTCCTCCCACAATATCAAAACATGCTTATTAGATTGATTGCGGACTTGAAATAGTCTGTAGGTGTGAATAAGGAAAACTGCCACTGAGAGCTTGACATCACCTGCATTAGTTTCCCACTTGGTCTAAAGATAACCATCACAATTTGGGATGAAATCTCCTTGTCTTGTCCTAAGTTTCATTCAGTAGCAGGAACGATATGTTTTTTCCCCGAAACGTCATTTCATAATACAAAATTGTTTCCACTGGCTTGGCTGTGAGAAGTGCATTTTAAATTGAATGCACTTTGCCCAAGACTCATTCCAAATATTAGAGCCTCGTATATCGTATATCTCGTGCCTTAATCGCTCTTCTATTACCTCAATTCTACACACATTAAATACCCCATTATGACATTGTGAACAAATTCTTTTTAAATTTGTTTTTAAATTAATTAAACATAGAAATCTAAGAAATTACAGATTTCTGGTTACAGTTGTTTAACATGTCACTGGTTCTAAAACTGATCTTTTTTCTGTACTACTTTTTAAAAAAAGGGGTAAAATTTGTGAACTTTTTACCCACTTTCAAAGGGACCACTACAACCAATGCTCCCAAACCATGACAAACAAAATTCTCTGGTCTAATGAGACAAAGATTTAATCCTGCTGCGAATGCCAGGTGTCGTGTTTGAGGGAAACCAGACACCACTCATCACCAGGCCAAAACCATCCCTAGAATAGTGGTGGCAGCATCATGCTATGGGGATGCTTTTCAGCGGCAGGAACTGACAGATTAGTCAGAATAGAAGGAAAAGTGAATGCAGTAATACGTGGAGATATCCTGAATGAAAACCTGCTCCAGAGCACTCTTGACTTCAAACTGGGGTGAAGGTTCATATTTCAGCAGCACAACAACCTGAAGCACATGGTCAAAATGTCAAAGGATTGGCTTCAGAAACCATTCTGAATGTCCTGGAGTGGCCCAACCAGAGCCCAGACTTGAATCTGATTTAACATCTTTGGATAGAATTGAAAATGTGTTGTGACCAGACATCCCCCATTCAACTTGTTAGAGCTGGAGAAATACTGCAAAGAGTAATGGGCAGACCTGCCTGAAGATATGTGTGCTTTGCTTGTGGCATCATATTTATGAAAATAAAATGAATAAATAAATAAAACTTGAGGTTGTAATTCCTGCCAAAGGTGCAACAACAAAACATTAAACAAAGACTGTGAATACTTAAGTATTAAGTACGTAAGTACGATGTTGAAATGTGATTTCTTAGGTTTCTATTTTTAATCAATTCAAAATAGGTAGAACTTTGAGGCAAGTGATTAATTTTGCATGGTTTGGAATGAGGCATGACAACATACAGAAAAAATGGTTTTATATATATATATATATATATATATATATATATATATATATATATATATATATATATATATATATATATATATATATATATATACACTATTTTACGAAAAGTATTCGCTCACCTGCCTTTAGTCATACGCACACCAAGTATGTCCAGTGTGAGTCAATGCGCAATACGTGAATGCGTGTGCATGTGTGTGTGGTTGTGTGTGTGGGGGGGTGCTAACTGAGGTGATGATGAATGGTCGCGCACACGGATGACAGTGTAATTGATCTGTATTGGGGGTCTGATTGTGATTGTGTGGGTGCGTGTGTGTGTGTCTTGTGTACATAAGGAGGTCTGATGCCACTCATATATCATCGCAGCCAGTGAGCTAATCTGTTACCCTGTTAGAGAGTTCACATTACTGCTCTCGACTTTCCATCCTCCTAAGCAACACATTTACACCTTTCTGTTTTTACACTTGCTCATCTCTGATCCCTCCATGTTATCTTCTTATTAAACCTATGACTTCATCTTTACTTTCTATTTCAAATAGCATTTGTGAATGCACCACCCGTGGGATTTGTCTTGTGCTCAGTTAACTGGCAGAGCACTTGAAGTCGACATGTGGACCTCAAGATAACAGTCACATGCTTGGAAGAGCCCATTGCTACTTGGAAGCTCTCAAAAATCATCCCTACTCCTATGGGATCAGTGACATTTGCACACATACACCCTCACCCTTTCATTTGTGAACACACTCCAGTTGGTGGCCTCCCAGTGACACACAGAGGGATTTAGAACTGCCAAAGGCAGACCTTGGTGGATTTCTGTATCCGAAAAGATAGCCCTTTCCCTCAGAGAGGAGCTTTGCAGACCACATGAACACATTAGTTGCGCATAAACATGCGCAACTTCAACAAGGCCGACTGAATGTATAATGTAAGTCGGAATCTTCGTTAACTTCATTGTCATTGTCTGTCTTGCTCAAATACAGAAAAAAGAAAACATAAACTAAAGCAAAAACTGAAAAGAACACACAATGTCTTTGCAATGAGATTTGCGACTCAAGTCAACATAAAATCCCTGTGAAGTGAAATTAAACATCTTCCGGATTTGACACACTGCTCAACGCAGGTAAAACTCTTCGATCACTCCAGAGAGATTAACAATGGGGTTGGGTCGCCATCTGGGCCATTACCAGACACGTGGCTTTGTTATAAATGATCAGCCTTGTAGTTCTTTTTCAATTTACTTTGTTTCCAGCTCAACAGTTTGCACACATTGCTTTCACGTTCGACTTCTTCGTCGTGTCTTTTTAAATGTCTTCTGTCTTGTATATTGTTGTGTGGGTGGTACCCAGTGTGCAAAATAAGACACTAACGCACCATTTTGTTCTGTTCATATCTTCGTATATCGCTGCATTCCTTGCAAAGTTGTCCAACCACAGATGCTGATTGGGTCATTTTTCTTTCTCTGAATATGAAGTGTCTCATTGTATTTATTTATGTTATTAATTTTTCATTTATTTATTTATAATTCAAAATAAAACACCATAGCAAATTCCCATTCATCTTATGTAAAGATGACACGATAATGGGATACATGGGGCACACAAAAGGTTAACTTTATTTTTTTAATTTACTTTTCAACAATATATATTTACAGTTGAACCCTGATTCACAATTAAGACGAGGCTGGCACGTGTAGCAAAAATCTAAAAATAATTGACATGAACTGTTTTAAAGATATACACCATGATTTTATGTGTTTTCTTCCATGCAGCCCCAAATGAGTTTGACAACCCTAATATAGATAGACAATCTATATTAGGGTTGTCAAACTCATTTGCAGCTATTTATACACCTCACAACTTTTGTTCCTCGAACACATATGGCTCAGTAACTGTATGCCAAACCTATACTTTAAACATTAAAATTTTCACCCAAGTTTGTCGTTTTTCAATATGGTAAACCTAAATAAGCATTTAGGATGAGCAGGAGCAAACCGTTTCTAAAAAATACTTGGACACATGAGGATGTCTTTAAATGCCGTGTGGCTCAAAGTACCTCGCCATACTCGAAATACACACGTGTGCATGCGTGTGCCCACACAACCCACTGTTTACACACGACATTAGTTTTGCCCAGGCAGGCTGTCACATCAACATTAGCATATGAAAGATAGGCTAGAAGATGTAGCTGTCATTGTTTCTGTTTTTTTGTTTTGTTTTTTCTTGTCGTGATATCAATTCGGATGGCAGCTCCTCTGTTCTAGCTGAACTATCGCTCCCACTTGCATTTCCTCCGGTCTTTCTGTGAGTCTCCAGCTGCCTGTCCATCACCCTATGTCTTTGCCTTTCGCCCTAAGTGTGGCTAATCATCCCCCTTGGGAAATGTAAGGGACATGTATGCATAATGTATGGCACTGCAGAGTGTTTAGGCTAGAGCAATTATGTAAAATGTATCATCCCACAAATATGCAAACATGCTATCATGTTTTGCAAATCAACAAATCCTTCCAATTTGTGCTAACTGTTCAGTCTTCACATCACTATAATGCTTGTCTTACATATCTATTTACAGCCTGCGATCGTATTTTTGGTTTTGGTTCATTTCTTTGAAGAAAATTGATTTTATTCAGGGTTTTTTTTTTTTTTTGGATGAATCAAGTGGCTTTTTTGCTTGTGTTTGGCCCAGCTGCCTCCAGGACACAGCCAACACATGCATGAATTCATCTCTCCTTTTTGTCTACAACTTATTCTCACTAGGGTTTTGGATGACGTGGAGTCTATCCCAGCCGATTTTAGATGAGTCGAGGTATACTCTAGACTGGCTACCAGCCAATCACATGGCCAGCCAAGGTGGGTGTGCAAATCACTCATACTGTGCCACCAAACATGAATAGAAGGAATTACAGTAATTGTAAATCAAATTAATATCCTTTTTTGAGAGATTTAAAAGAACTTTTATCAGTGCAAGTTCCAGAATTTAAAAACAGTTACCTAGGATCATTTATCATGGGCTGTAAGTTAAGTTGAAAAGCCCAGCTGCCCTCGGCAACGACTTTATGTCAGATAACAGCAGGGTGCAACTTACCATCTCAGCTTTCTCAAGGTCTGGTTCTCCCTTTCCTTTATCACAAAGATGTATATGTTCAAACAGACTAATTCCTTCAAAGCCGTAATGAGCATGAAAGGCCGGTCTTTTCCCGCATTGATAATTGATGGTCTTGCATCTCTGCATGAAAGTCAAGCGGGCTTTGCCCGAAACTCTCATTATATGGCAGCGACACCAGTTACCAAAGCTGCATTAAATTTACAGTGCAGATAGTCACACACCATTACTGGTCTCCTCAGCCAAATTGTAATATTGGATGGCAGTATTCATCTATCTATCTATCTATCTATCTATCTATCTATCTATCTATCTATCTATCTATCTATCTGTCTATCTGTCTATCTATCTATCTATCTATCTATCTATCTATCTATCTATCTATCTATCTATCTATCTATCTATCTATCTATCTATCTGTTTGTCCGTCCGTCCGTCCGTCCGTCCGTGTATCACTTGCAAGTTTCTCATTGAGCCAGAATGTAACAATACACAAACCAATGGAAGTGGCAGATCAGGAAATGCTCATGTGACCATTTATTGACTGAGTCAAATGCTGTCTCACTTGGGGAAAAAGGTGATGATGCTCTAACTTATCAAATGTCCAAGTGTGATGGGAGTCAGTTATCCTATACGTGCACCGTGATATGCACACCAGCTGGAAAGCTGGGAGCAAGTGGAAGGAGAGAGGCTGCAATAAGACTCGTTGCCATGGCTTTTTAAAACATTTAGTAGTGAAGGTTAACATGGCAGTAAAGGTTTGTCATGCATTCCGACTTGTTGGCAGGCACGACTTCAAGATGTGTTTTCTTTTTCTCTGATTGTTCAATTAGGCCTTGACAAATACTGTACATAAGGTGGTAAAAACATAATTTATGAATATGTCTATAGAGTATGAGATAATGTGTTGCAGAGACTTAACTGGCAGCATCCCTGCAAGATGGGAGTAAATAAAAGTAGTAAAGTAGATGTATTTCTTGTGTGTGTGTGTGTGTGTGTGTGTGTGCGTATGTGCGTGTGCGTGCGTGTGTGTGCGTGTGTAGGTGTGTGCGTGTGTGTGTTTGCGCGTGTGCGCGTGCGTGTGTGTGTGTGTGTGTTTATATTTTGGACAGGTTGGTGAAAAATAAGTGAGAAATAGTGGTTTCCCCAGTTTTGCACACCTGCCTTTGCATGCCTTTGTTTTAACAGTGTTCAGAATCAACCAGTCACATTAAAGTAGATTTTAATTGAAAGCCTGATGCCTCTCAATGTGATTCCAATAAAATCCAAAGTTTAAACTTTCAAGTGGCTTTTTCCTGATCATTGTTATATTCTCAAGCCATTATCAACAGAGAGCTTCCACAGCAAAAGGGTCTCAATCTTCCAAAATATTACTCAGGAGAGGGTTACCAAAGGATTTCCATAAGGGTGTCTGACACTTGGCCACTCACTGACTGACATCCATTTTGCCAATGACAAGAAATCCTATTGAAACCATGGATTTAATATGACAGAAGAGTACCTATATGTTTTAATACAATCACCACTTAAAGCCTCCAAATTTCTTTTTGGTGACTGCCAATCATGGTCTCGAGTGAAAAGCATACTTGTACGCAAATCTTACTCAACACATTTATTGTACACACCTAAAATAAAAAGCATTGTTTAGAATTATTAAGATTTTTGTGGTATTTTGCTTTATATATGTGATTTGAAATATACAACTGAAAATGTTGTTGTGACAACCACTCTGATTGGCTCTTAGCCAGAAAACCCAAATCAGTTTGTGAGCTGTACGACAGGTATTATCGAGTAAATGGAGTCATATGTGTGACTTGTGCTCACATGCAGTTTGTTTTATGGAACGCTGACCGTGAATGGCATTGGAAAGAATGACTTGTGAGTGGATGATGTGCCTGAAGAATATTGAAATATATGTTAAAGTGTCTACCTGTAGGAATCATTTTGAGTAGTTATTATACATTTGCCATAATAGTACATATTTGCAGCATTAATTAGTTTTCAGCTTGGCTGTGGCTACAAGAGGACAACTCGACTGCAGAGTGTGAACAGCTGATAAGGAGACATTGACAGCAGAGCCCCTTGGAGGTGACGTCAGGACCTCTGAGCTCACATCCTCTACCAGAGAATGTGAAGATTGATAAAAGATTCTTGCTAATATTAACACATAAACAAGTATACTGTCTGCCAATTTTACATGTAATCAGATGCCTCTGTATCATATAAAATGGGGGGTGTTAGAAGTAGCGTTGGAGAACGAATGTGCAGTGAACAAATAAACGCTACACTCCTTCTCCCTCTCGATCCCACTCGAGAAGATTATGAAACTGAGTGCCTTTTCTCTCTTTATTGCCTAATTATTATAAATGTCTATTTGCTGAACCTGACACTACCTTAGACACACATTTAATTCGAACATGGCATTTCTATCTAATCTAATGTGGGAAATCTTTTTTTTTTTGTTTTTTTCCCAGGGTACTGATTAATGGATAGGAGGAATATAAGTACTGTATATGTAAAAGCAAACTATTTAAAGGACAGGAATGTAGACACAGGTGCCAACCTTTTGCTTTGTGTGTTATACATGGGCCCTGGGTTACCCAAGTTTAAGGCAATAAATAATTATACTATATTGTTTAATAATTTTACTATATTGTACAAGCTTTGTGAAGCCAGACATAGCTAAGTTTTTATTTTTGAAAAATCCTTGTCGACACAGACTGATAAAGAAAAGTGTGCCCAAGAAGCATCGCAGGGGGTTAAATTGTCTGATGGTTGCATGCCACTCTGCCCATGCTGATGTGTTTCAATAACCCATAGGGACACCAGCATGCATAAGGAGGCCTCTGAAATCACTTCACTCCATTTACCAATGGGGCCACACTGCATTCATTCATCCATCCCTTTCCTCTTTCCCCACCTGCTTCTAACCATTTTCACACTTGTTTTTCTCCAAACTCCTCAATTGCCTCCAATGAAGACACCCACAAATGATGAAGAATGATAATCCATGTAGGCCATTGGCAACAGTTTGAAAGTATTTTATGTAAGGCAGCAGGGGGAATTTGCACCCGGTCTTTCTCAGTTCCCAGAGGTGTCTTTTACTCAACTGACTTACTGAGGAAACGACAAAATAGGGAGTCAAGATGAAAGACTCTTTGGAATCCATGGGCCAACGTTTTCTGTTATGAAACCACTGTTTTGGAGAAAAATCAGCTCCGAGCACGAGTATGAGGCGGGAAATGGTGGCGGCCATAAATGTCATCTAATGAAGAAATATGAATCTTTTATGAAGTTTCGGTCTAGGTTAAAACTCTCCTAAGTATTCTCTCGAGAAGCAAAGAAGCTTGAACAATACTTTTCTGTAGTTCATGGAGTGTCAACTATTTTCATATGAATCCTCATAAAACAAATTCTAAACTGAAATATATCATGGTAGGAATAAGCGTTTGGGAGCGGTGTGAAATAATATCTTGTATAAGAGGACCCTCTTCTGGTGAGACATGCATTTACAAGAGGTAGAACGTTGACCTTAATTTTCAAGACCCCTAGTCCATTAATTTGACAGACAGACAGGCAGAGACACACAGACAGGCAGACAGATCAGTATTTGTCTTTTATTTCCTACGAGAAGGTGAATGGAGATGAGTCGTTTGAGTACCCGTCCATCCATTATTTTAAAAGCCTATCCTCACGAGGGTCGCATTTATGAGTTACAAAATGGTTGTAGTAACTACCACGTCGTAGTAACTACCACTGTTGTATCTTGATGGACTATTTTTAGTTGCTACATAAACGTGGCTGTTCTTGCTATTTAATTTCACTTGATCACGCATAGTTTTCCTATAAATGCCGCTGGTTATTCTGCTGTCCCGTTAAAATGTAATAAATGGAAAAAAAAAAGATTTTTTTAATTCGTTGAGATTTTTTGTGTAGCTTCCCTCTTTGCTAATGCAAACATGAGATTTCCTGCAATGGTGAAGTAAGAAAATTACATATTGTATTATTTTTTTCAATGCGTTTTAACGAGCTGGTTTGAAGTCGGTAATGTTTTGAAAACGATCCAGTCGCCTTCATTATTCATTAGGTATGACAAAAACAATATCAAAATCAAAATAACAGTTTGTCATGGTGCCAAAAAGCAGGATATAATGTATGAAATGATGTTTACTAGAGAACACGTCTTCAGAAGGGTTTTGATTTCGTAATTGTGGGGCCACTTTATACATTCCCTACAATGTTCTGTCTCAGCGTAAGCAGTAATATTTTCTCTGATGGGAATACTTTAGCGTCTCTTTTGTTGGCTCTCTCCTGAAAACCCAAATAATTTAAATAGATTTTTGCTTGAAAAGACGAGTGACACAAAGAATGTATTTTCCCTGGCCAATTTAAACATCCCATCAAACGTAAGGTGAATTATTTAAGTGCAAGTAATGAACTGACATTATAAGACAATGGCATGTCAAAACATCGACTTACCTAAATACAATATTCAGAGCAGTTAAGGTGATTTTTAACGGCTGATTAAAGCGAAATACGTGACGTCATTATCTAACCGTAAAAGGGCGTGGATATGGGAACAGTTAAATCATTTAGCCAATAGCGTGGAGGCATTATTGCTCGTCACCAAGCTGCGTTCAAAATAATCCAAATAGTTCACCTATATAGGACCTTTGAAGGCACCAGAATAAATATCCTCTGCCCTGGCTATGTTGTTTTAAAAAGTCCAATGTAATATAACCATCTCAAAGAAAATACAATTAAGAGAATTTGACGCTACCCTAACTGCTGTGTACTGTGAACGAACCTCTATAGTGTTAAACGTTAGCTTTTACGAAGAGAACATGAATGCATCAATCTGGGAGGGGATGCGTCTCAGTGTGTGTGAACCAGCTGGTTCACGTTCATATACTGCTGCAACTTCGATCCCAGGGCAAGTGTGGAAAGGAAGCACGGAGGTTTCTAAATATTTGAAAGTCTTCGGCCGAGGTAGGCGAACAATTCCCTGAAAATGTGAATACATCAGCGTCACTGGCATTTTGAGGGGAAAAAAAGAGAGCGATTGAAAATTAAATTTAGACCATCTTGTAGCTTAGCTAGCTACCAACAGCTCACTGACTTGTTGAAACATGTTACTTTCCCCGAAGTTTTCCCACTATACATTCCAAGTGTTTTTCGGGGTTTCTCGGCGGTAAACCACCCGTGGTCTACAATTAGGGTAATCTCTGACAGAGGGACCGATTTGACTCCGTAGAACCTTGAACCTAGCAATCAATCCCGAAACTAGCACGGTGTTCCTCGTTTGATGACGCCATCGGATTGTGAAGTTGAAGTTTGGCCCCTTATATGTCAGTGTGTCTAGGTCGTAAGTCATCTAAGTGTAATTGTTCTGTTGGGACGAATTGCCCGATGGCGAACGAAATGAGTTTAGGATAGTGGTGGTGTGTGGCTCATGGGCGCAGTTTGAAACGTTTCTCCGGAGGAATCTGAGACGCCGCCACACCCTTGTTGTGCTTGCTCGGCTCAGTGAAGTAGACCATCGTGTTTCCCAGCAGCTTGTATCCGTGCCTCGGTATGTAAAATGCACTGAGCTATAATAAAAATGCACTGAGCTATGTTCTTTACTTAAAGCTGCGCAGGGCTTACGTGCTACAAGGCAACCCCCATAAACACACGCACACATGCAGAGTAAGTTAATCGACATCGCCTTCGATATTTTTTGACTGTAAATGTTACTATTCTAGTGGTGACAACGTAGTGGCATAATCGAATAAGACCCATTTAACTTTTTCGTCATGCTTGTAGAGAACTATGTTTCTTCAGGTTCTCGCTTGCAATAAACATTGCAATCTTCAGGGTTTGTCCAACTAGATTTATCTCAGCTGGTCTGACTGGTAATTTTTTAACTAAAAAAAAAATGTAATAGTGGAACCTGTTGGTGAGCAAAGATAGTTCTCCAGAGTAGATTGCAAGACTGCTATGTGACCTTGCAGAACAGCCAATTAAATGAATAAGATAGCACCCCAATAATCATGTTAACCAGGTCTGATTTTCCCCAGCATTTATTTTTCTGGTTATCCACAGCGTCTATTTTATCAACTCACTTGTTGAAATGTATGTTTTAAACTTGATGGCACTTTATCTTTTATTTAAATATAATGCTTCTATTTTTCATCATATTGAATGGTGGGGGGCATGCACCGCACTTGCTGCAGTGGCGGGGTGATTATTGGCTTTCACTATTTGCAAACTGATTTTAGACAAGATTCCCCCCAAAAATGACAGTTAATCAAAATGCCAAGTTTGCTTGCCACGATAATTCCAACCAGAATAACATTTGCCAGGAGTTTTGATATATATAAAATTGTATTTGAAAAATGTGCTCAAGTAAAAAAAAGAAAAATGTGTCTTGCAACACCTTCAAATTGGAGTGAGTTTATTTCTCGAAACATCTCTTTGACCTTTTTGATTTGGCTGCTGCGCAGGATAGTACTTCTTTGATTTCTGTTCAGATATCCACCACTGATCTCATACTAGCCATATTAAAGCTTAGTATTGTCATTGCGCTTTCAAAGGGCTGTTTGAAAGGGTTTTTTGCTTAAGTTTAAACATGTAATGCTAAGCATCAAGTGAATCGATAAAATGCAAAATTGCAATGAAAGATCATTGGACAGTGCTGCATGGAACAGCCTAAAAACAAGAGTCAATATAAAGGTTGGATCTTGAAGTACATGGCCGCGGATGGCAACATCTCAGATCCTGGCGCACTGCCTGCGGGATACCCAGCATGTATTGATGTTGACATTTTGCCAGTGTATTTCCCATGTGGGAGGTATGTATTCTCCTTGCGTTGATGAGGTCAACGTATAGTCCCAAGCTTGTCCAAAGTAGGGAAAGAATCGCCATACAAGCGCAGGAGAATGTGGCACATTATCTTCTAATAGCAAAATGACACGGGAACCAGATAGGGACACCAACCTCTGAAGCAGGACAGGTCAGCGGGAAATGTAGAGAAGGTAAAAAGTGCTGTACGTCTGCAGCGATTACACTTATTTTTTTATTTATTTTTTAAAGGTCAAGCGTGACGCAAATCATTCATTTGTGTACTGCTGTCTAATTGTAATAAATACCACAAAATTATATATAAAACATTTGGACTTTGTGTACTTTGAATGTGTATTAAGACAAACCTAAGCTTCTCCTGGCACTTGTTTGACTAACAACATGCACCTTGAACCCCTTAGGCATGTGTTTTGGGAGTGCAGTAAAGACTAGAGGGCAGGTTCTGTGGTTCTTTCCTGTGCTCTGTGCACCGCTTATAAATTGGGCTGAGTCTCAATGGCGCTGTCCCATTTTTGCCTACAGCCAGGTTCTCTGACTTCTGGGCTGGCCCAGATCCTGAGCAACCTTTTTAAATTGATGCTGAAAGTTTTAGAAGTTTGATTGAAGGTCTAATAATTTGTTCAAAAATCATAAGGGGAAATATGTTTTATTGGCATGTGTACCATCACTACACATGGCACCACTGAGTTCTGGTAGCGTTTTCTTCGTTAATAATCTTCAGTTTCATGTTCAGTCAATACCTTATGAAACAATTGAGCATGGTTCATATATCAGACATGATCATCATAGTCCCTATTGGATGACTGTTGTACACATTTCACTTTGAATGTGAATTAGCACTGACCGAAAAAACTGAAGGTTTAACATTAATAGTGCTGTCTTAGAAATTGAACACATTTAGAGAACGATTCCACAGTATGTTATCAGCCAATGACTAACAGACACTGATCAGCATGTGAACCAGGGGAAAGAGAAACTGGTATCTGCTGGGATGGAGTCTTGTTAACGAGTAAAGATTGAGAGGCATGTGTTGGGTTACACATTCCTTCTAGTTTGTCATTTCACATTTTTAAACTGCCACACAAGGACGTGTGTGAGCGGTCAGTGACCCATTATTAATATCAGAGGAATGCAGTTTGTTGCCTTCAACCCGCCGTCTAAACTAAATACCCTTTTAGTTTTTTTCTCTGACAATGGTGAGAATACCATAGCTACTGTATAATTTTGAGGATACACTAAGAAGATGGATGGGTGTTTTGCTCAGATGTGGAACTTCTATTCTTTCTCGGTAACCTTCTCAGTTTTTCCCCCCTTTTTAGACCCCTTCATAGTTATTAGAACACCAGTTGGTCTGTACAAAAAGTCTTTCAGGCTGAAAAAGCAGAGTTTTCTTTTTGTATGAAGAAATATCAAGTTTTTTTTTCCTTCCTTTTTCTTCAAACTATTAATGATCTGGGAAGATAAAGAAATGCTCACACGTGCTACATGAAATCAGGACAGGAACTTTGTCATTCTAACTTTTCAGTCAAATATGCAATATGTGATCATTAATCTTGACTCACATGTCTTATGACCATTATGACTCATCGCGACTGTTCACCAATAGCACAGTATGGCAGTTTACTATTTTAACAATTCTTCAGATATCCTTTCGTTCATGAGGTTTCTGCTGTTGTATACTGTAGCCATGTGATAATTGATACGATCTGTGTACGGTTAGCTATATCATCACTAACTACTTTGTTATATCATCTGTGATCCTGTGACGAATGTAGGAAGCGGAATTGAATGTTTTATTCTTTCACGCTGCTGCAACAAAAAGGGAAAAAAAGTTACAGTGGCTGCCTAAATGAATACGGAAATACAGTATTAAGGACATCCTCTGAACGCACCTAAGCAACCGGCGCTGTTACTTTCAATGGCTCATTAACTCTACGTTTTTTGTCCTCCATTATATCCGATGTTGTTTGTAAGGCATGAGCCAATGCTTTTAGTGCATTTTCTCCACTTTGCTTATATCAGCATTTATGTGTTTAAAAAAAAAAAAAAAAAAAAAGGGAAAATATGTTTCTTTGCACAATGTAATGTATTCTATGGCTTTCAAGTGTGCGCCTAAACAAAAGGCAATGCTCGTACGCCTCCAAATGAAGCAAAAACAAGTGGGGAAAAATTATGATTCCCAGAATAGACATCTTTTGAGTATAAAGTTGTCAAACGAGAATGTAGACTGGGAGTCTTTGAAGACAAAGTATGATGACAGATGTTACACTTGCTACTGCAATATTATCTTGTGGGTGAGATTGTTTCCAATAAAACTGTCAAAGTTCCCAAAGTATTTTTGTGACAGGAGTTCATTTTTTTACATTACACATTTGACTTGGCAGCACTGAATTTGTTGTCCTATTAAAAGAAACAGTTACAGATGTTTATGGTTATTTGTAATCCCTAGTTGCTGCAATTTGTCCACTTTGAAGCAAAGTCTAAACTTAGACACAGTGGCAGACAGGAAATAATTTAAACAAAACAAAAACAACCCCCTCATATGAATGCATTTTCAACCAAGAAACTGTTAGCCACTTGGACGTGCATGAGAAATTGGTACTGTCCTTGTTCTTTTCCACATGGAGCACAGCCCCAAAAGAGGGTTACAGGCGCACCTCTCCCACCCTTTTTTTTTTTTTTTTTTTCCCTCCAGAACTCTGGCCTTAGCTGTCCGTTTTGTTGCTGGAGCGTCACTAAGCAAAGTGTCTTTCGCTTGCAGATGGCAGCCATCAGGAAGAAGTTGGTCATTGTCGGAGATGGCGCTTGTGGAAAGACCTGTCTGCTTATTGTCTTCAGTAAGGACCAATTCCCAGAGGTCTACGTCCCCACTGTGTTTGAGAACTACATCGCTGACATCGAAGTAGAATGCATACAGGTATGCATTGTCACTCGGAGTCAACGTTTGTGCCTGGCGGATGGGAACAAATGTGTAATATAAGCAAGGGTTTGGGACTTTTCTTTGCAACTCTGCTGCTGAACCCCAGTCAATAACAGGAAATGGATCAGTGCCACCTTCCTGTGCAGGCATGGAAATCCCCGTCCCCCACCCTCTGTACAAAATAACTAATGTCCCATTTCCTGTTCCTGCTTCCTGCTCCTCAAAATCAGACATCAGTCAACTGGGAGTCAAATGCAAATGAAGATGTTGTTCACATTGAAATTATTGTCACAGTTTAAACCGTAGCCACCTCTGGTGAGACGTCATTGTGCCAACAGACCGCTTTTAGCATTGTGGAAGCGATGGACGGACCACATATGGACGCGCTGTGGCAAACCACACGTGCGAAACGTTACAAAGGTACCTCCCGGAACTGAGGAGGATCATAAAGAGAAGTGTTATTCATAAACATAACTGAGGGAAAATGTGAGATATTTTCACAGTTACTCATTTTAAAACCAAACCATTAATTTCAATAAGATGTAGATAAATGTGTTCTATCACAAACTTGTTTTTATATATATATATATATATATATATATATATATACATACAATAGTTTTGTATTCGCTAATTATGTTTCATGGGGAGTGCCGCTGAAATAGAGGGCATCATGTTTTCAGCTATTGAAAGCAAAGGCTGAAAATTTCAGCCAACGTAATTCCAATCATGTTTTGATGTTAGTTTGTCTTGTTTGCGAGCGTGTGTCTGGTCTGTATGCCAATTACAAATAAAAGCGTGAAAAAAAGAGTTAATGGAAGGTTTGTTTGGCAATCGTAAATAAGGAGAGGGGTTCCGCTTCACGCGGCACAAGTTTCACGACGATGCACGACGACGGGTTTCGGAGTTAGGATAACTAGTTATCCTACGCATTTGAGTTCACCCACCAAACGCAAAACAATAATTTAGCTTTGAAAGAACAGGCAAAAAGAGCAACTGTGGCTTCCTTGTATCGCGGACTACCCGCTGCATGCACTGTGTTGTTGTCTGTTGTTAGTCCTCGCGTGCCTGGATCGCTGTCCTGCATTCTACCCATTAGGAGTTGCGTTTGCATTCGTGTTAGGCGTCATGTGTCTCCGCCAATGGAGTTCCCACCTCTGGCTGTGGCCTCCTTGATTATGTCTGCAAAAGCCTGGGATAAACACCAGGTCTTGGCAGGAAAGCAAAGAGATTATTATTTATTTTCTTATGTTCTGGTGTGACAAGTGAGGTCTTTCAAATTTCAAACATTTGCAGTTCGACACATTGTCAACGACTTGTTGCACATTTAAAAATATTTTGTAACGTTCCTCTTTTGTTACATTTCAATTAGGTGAATAAATATACCTCATTTGTGGATTTGTCGTCAGGTGGAACTAGCGCTGTGGGACACTGCAGGTCAAGAGGACTACGACAGATTGAGGCCTCTATCATACCCTGATACAGATGTTATCCTCATGTGCTTCTCTATAGACAGCCCTGACAGTCTTGGTAAGTCTAGTGTGCATTTGTCTACGTTGTGTGAGAATGTTTTAGTTCACTTGTAAGGCCAGGCCAGCCCGCTCTGTCCATGCGGTGAGGCTAGACAAGAAGTGTATTCTTATTGCTCGTAAAGTGGGACTGTACTAAGCAGGCGTTCCCGTTGATTTTCATCCTGCTTTTAATGAAACTGAAAAATCTGGAAACTTTTTTTTTTTTTTTTTTTAAATCAAATGTTTTGGTTGAAAAATATATCAGTGTGTTCTTTCCCACACCACAGTGGTATTCCTTCTTTCTGCACTTTCGCAGAGGGCCTATGACCTCTCTGTTTATATTTGCACAGAAGGAAACGCCAGTTTTCCTTTTAAGGGAAAATGCTGCAATTTGGTGCCATACCTTATGCAGAAGGCCCCAAGCTATATTGTATGTCCGGTCTTCTCTGTAACTTTCTTTTGCTCAGCGTCATTGCAAAAAACGTAACATGTTAGGACTGGAAGCAGACCATTTTGCGGCTTTTCTAGGGGTAGTTTATTATCAATCTGTTATTAATCATGACCAGCCATCCATGGCGGGGGACATACTGAACTGGTTTCCAGCCCATCCTGTTGCAGTTAAGCAGCAGGACTTTTGGGAACTGACATGTACAAGGGTGACTGAAAAGTAACTCCCTGTATGAATTCTTTGTGTGTGTTTTTGTTTGTCTTCCATGATGTACGGGAATAGCAAGCCAACAAAAGTGACCGGACAACTGACTCCAGGAACATGCTCAGGTTCTTTGTAAATCAGCCTCAGATCATATAGCTGAGTTTTGTGGGACAATTCTTGTATTTCTCAGCATCGACCTGAGCAGGTCGTCCTTTAATGGTCCCCGACAGTCTTTTACACCTGAACAATGGATCTTAAAAGTGCCCGAGAGGGGGCTGTAATTTCGAATCTGTCGCACCAGGTGGTTGTGTGGCACTCTGTCACATTCTGGGCAGGTGTTAACTAAATTGCTGTCTATTCTAAATCGCATTAATGAGATTTAGAGAAATCAGCAGTTTCATACCTTTTCCCTCAGTTTAAAATATTTAGATATTGGTATTTGAGATCAATTTACATTTATCTATTTTCAGCATCAAATGGTTCAATTTGTGAATTTTCTTTCTAATTTGATTAAAGTGCCTTTTTTTTTTTAAACGTCAGGCCCTTTAAAGAAATTTAAGCTATAACCTGTATAAACTCCCATAAAAACTTAAATTTACAAAATGTTGATTGAAATGCCTTTTTTTTTCTTTTGTCGTCGTTAAAGATATAATTTTAGGTATACGTTTACAATTTTGATAACGATCTCATTTATTGTCACCGCAGCGAGGTAGTGCAAAAGGTTCTTTTTCCATGTGGGGTCTTTGCAAAAAATAATTGAGAAGCACAGTTGTGGGGTCGGACGCCCAGCCCCTTTTGTAGGCTTGCAAAAAAGAAAAGAACAATTATATAATTCACATACATCATGGAACACAGACAGAGAAAAAATGACTGAAATTGTACAACATTTGAATACAATGTAAGTATTTTAAGTTGGACGCTACTATTGACCACCCTGTATATACCGTATTTCCCAGATTACAAGGCGCAGCAGCAAAAATTTGAGCCAAAAAAGTGGGGGGTTTCAGGCGTCTTTTGAATCATCATTTGGCCTTCTACCATTTCTGAAACTGGTTCTCCACTTTTTGATTTAAAGCTGATTGAGCCAAAAAAGTGGGGGGTTTCAGGCGTCTTTTGAATCATCATTTGGCCTTCTACCATTTCTGAAACTGGTTCTCCACTTTTTGAAGCATGTTTCAGTTTCTGTGCACCTCTGTAGCAAATGTCACAAGTTGTGGTAAGGAGCTCGGTGGCAGCAGTCCCTCAGCCGGCCAAAGCGTGTTTAGTATGGTACTTAAAAGTAGCTTCAATGCCGATTGATTGAAGAAATGCATCAAAGCGCTGCTATGTCATTTTATTTTTGCTCTTTATAGAGAACATTCCGGAGAAATGGACACCTGAAGTGAAACACTTTTGTCCCAACGTCCCCATCATCCTGGTGGGCAACAAGAAGGACCTCAGGAATGACGAGAACACGCGCAGAGAGCTGGCTAAAATGAAACAGGTGCGTCCCGTCCCGACGAGCCCTTAATCGTTCCAACGGCAGCGCCGCCGCACAAGTCTTACAAGCGTCTCCCGCCAACACCCGCAGGAGCCGGTCAAGCCGGATGAAGGAAGAGACATGTCCAATCGCATCAGCGCCTTTGGCTACCTGGAGTGCTCGGCAAAGACCAAGGACGGCGTTCGGGAGGTATTTGAGATGGCCACCCGGGCCGCCCTCCAGGTCCGCAAGCTCAAGAGGAAGAGCGTCTGCCAGCTCTTGTGAGGGAGAGCTCGGAGAAACCTTAATATAGCCAGTGGCTTCCATGGACCGTGCAGAGATGCCACTGGCAAATATTAAAAGACTTTGGCACCTGTAACAGCGAATCGGATCGGCCCTCGTAGGACTTTTCCTCTGCTTCTCACGCTTTTCTTTAGGTCTTCTGAGTGATGCCAAGGGTTAGGGTTAGGGCACCATCTTTCATTGTTTGTCTATATTTATGTGCATTCACTTTTCAAATATATCACAACTGCAATAAGCCGCTTTTTCTCATTCGTTGAATCTCAGTTTTCCGTCACAATTTGGTTGCCCTTATTTAATGCCGTCTTCGGTGATCAGAATCGGTTTAGTTCACGCTTCCTCCATCTGAAACCGTAGCACGTGGAGGTACTCGGTACTTTGGCCGGACAAAAATGTTGCTACTCGCTATGTACAAACTAAAACACGAGCAAGACCGTACGGTAGGCGGTTGTCTTCATTTCATAAGGGTACCCGTCCGCCCATGAATCTTAAGAGCTGCCAAATAATCCCACTCCTCTCAATTTATGAGCAGATTCCTAGTCAACATATCTTTATTTGGCATGAGAAACATTCCGATAACGTGACTATAAAACGTGCCTGGAATAAAAGCTCCAGACAAATTGTGATCACTCTTCACGGGGCTTATTTCGTCGGTAATAAAGACTCTTTTGAAAGTACAGAGTGCGGTCGTCTGAACTCATTTGGCTTGTGACTTTTCGTGCTGAATTGTTAAACAATGTTTTGTGTGGTCCTTGACACAGCGAACATTCTGGACACCTTTCTAATCGGTCCTCGCGGATCACTCCTCCGGTAGGTAGCGTGGTTCATCCATGCTGTCCTCTACTGAAGGAAGAGCAAAACGGCTTCAGCGTCTGTTTTACATTTATAAAGCCAGACGACGAGGACGCCTCACCGTGGGACTGCATTTTGAGGTAGAGAGATGAACATCTTTCAGCCACGGCGTCTTCATCCTCTACAGGTTTATACCCACGGTAAGCGTTTGAATGTCTGCAATACTCGACGAAGCTGCACATGGCGGCAAGGAGAAACACAAGACTAGATTTGAGTTCTTTTCCAACGATTTGAATGCATAGAAGGATCCCAGTAACGTACCGCTTCCATACTTGATCGGTGCTGAGCACCACTGGGTTTCCCACCACGATCAACAGGGCTTGAGCTCGAGTCATTGCAACATTGAACCTCTGATCAAGAAAATGTGCGTTAATTGCATTTTGCGCAGTCGTTGAAATAAAGCTACACGGACAAAACTAGTTGTGACTGAAAACTCTCAAAAACCCCGGCATCATAATCACCATATTTTCCGGGCATTTAGAAAACCGACACTCAACGGTGTAATTGAAATTTGGATGAAGTATTAATTGTGTTCCAAAGTCAAAGGTAACCGGGGCAGAATGCTGAAAGCCTTTTGCGATCTTTGATTACTGTTTCTCTACCAACCCTGTTAAAATGTATGTTTCACTTTTATAGCTGACAAGAGCATTGAATTAGTTAACTTCTTTTACTGGAAGCCCAGTCAAAAATGATATTTGATGATTATAGCCGTAAACGGGAGTGAATGAGTTAACGTGAAGCTAAACAAACTGTTCTAAAGGCAAGGCTTTGCGATTGCAAAAAGCTCTGATTTTGTGCTTGACGTTCCCCAAATTTGCACGCAGAGTAGACGAGCATGCGTCTGCTGTACCTTCTTGTTGGCGACGAAGCCGAGGTTGAACACTTTATCGTAGTCCGTGTAATTGGGGCTGCTGCGCACCGTGGACACCAAAATCACTCTCCTCTCCTGCCCTTGGAACTCCTCCACCGGGCCAACCTGACACCAACGAACCGAAAACAAAACCGATCATCCACTGACCTGCGTCCTCTACGGTGTACTGTTCAAATGGAAAACGTGCATTTTGAAAGTATGTACCTTCAGGGCACGCAAGTCCTTAGATTTGAATTCCTTCTCGACCCCGTTAAGGGCCTGACGGATTTTCTGCACCTGTTAATCAAAATGTATTGAATCCCACTGAGCACAAGCAACTCGTAGTTGCTCCCTCATTTCACATCAATTTCAGCAAATTGCTGTATGTAACATCAGATACAAAATACCAATTTGCGTAAACGTCCACCAGGAGATAAATGATTGGCTTACGCGAACAATTAGAGAGAAAAAGCTATTTTTCGCAAAAATAATTGCAGATGGGAAAAAAATGGATTAAGCCTGGCAATTTCAATTCATTCGTGTTCATTGCTTTGGTGTACACACTAAAAAGAAACCAAAAAAAAAAAAAATCTGAATTTACTACTGCTGGTGCAACATGTCAATAACATGAATTCTTACTTGTTTCCTGTAGGGAGCGATAATGCCTATATCTTTTGGCGAGAGGGTTCCCAGGCCCTTTTTGCCAGCGGTCTCCAGCAGTTTCTTCACATAGTCCATGAGAACCTGCACCTCTGCTCTATTGAAGAACGACGGGCTGTTGGCCTCGCGCTCATCGATACCCATCACCCCGTGGAAAATCAGTGGGAAGTCCTACGACAAATAATACATAGTTAATACTTGACGGGGCCTTCAATAATAACCTGCATCGGGTCATGCTTTTCAACTTTCTATTATCAATAAACAGCGCAAACATGACTTGTTTAATTCATTCCGTGAACAACTATTTGTACGTCCAAGCAATGTTCCTCATTGGGATGACCAGATATGTGATTATGTACTCTTGGCTCACATGTTTTTTTGTTTTTAATAAATAAAGCACCAATCTCTTACAAAGCCAAAATTAAGAATTTGAATACTTCCATCCCAATTATTTTATCAACTGCGCCATTTGATAAACTCAACGTGGTCTTAATTCCCTATGCCAGTGAGGGGCGAGCGCTGGCGAATGTCGACGAATGTAGAGGCTCTTTTTATCTCTTCAGAGTTAGTTCCAAGTCGCAGACCTTCGCCTGTACTGTTCAAAATGTCCTTGCTCAAGAACAAACATGAAAAGTGCTGGCCAAAAATTAGCAACCATTCACACACTTGAACAAACCCGGTCTCACCCCTTCGCCAACATTTACGATGTACACCCCTCGGTGATTAAGGGGCTTTAGCAATGGCATACCATAACCCATTTGTGTCAATTCTTCATACAGTATTTCCGTGTGTTCATATCTGTAACATAGAGTATATTTGTTGTGGGTAAAGTTTATTGTGTTTCCGATTTCCCACATTGTGAGTGTTCAGTGCTCCAGGCAGTTGTTTTTCCGTTTCAAGTTCATTTTGCCATAAATACCCAAAGTTGCGCAGCATCTGTGTTTCACCGAGTTTGGGAATGTGTGTATATGCCAAAAGACTAAAATTAATAAACAAGTCAAAGGCAATACCTTTCCACGTTCTCTAAGCGGATAACTTTCACATGATCCTGTCCATTTTAGTAATGTTCCTGTGTGTAAACAAGGACGGACTCGGGCGTTGGTTCAGTCTGCTTGCTTCTTTTATTGAAAATAATGCCATTAACAACCGCAGCTAACTTGATTTGCTGTTAACTACAACAGGCTTGTGGTTACCAGCCGCCCGACGAGCTCACCTCGTTAAAGTGCTTGCAAGAAGGATATGCCCGATATAAAAATACACATCTGTGCGTCAAAATTCGACTCATGTAGCCGACGGTTCAATCTTCCTTGAACGGTGTCGAATAAAAAAAACAAACAAAAAACTTGAATTTTTAAGTTACTGTTTGAAGGACGCACCTATACTTTTGGCTTTCATTTTGGGGAAAAATGTGTGCCTTATTTTTGGGGGAATTACAGTAACCAAGTAAATGAGGTGAATAAAAAGAGACCTCAACATGAGTGAGAACTGTTACCGGTTTTTCAAGGTATTCCCATTTGCAGAAGGAATTGCACTTCATTTTATCAGCACAAGCCTGGAGTTGTCCAGCATAAAAGAGCTCATTGGGAACCTCTAGAATGGCGGGATGGGACCTTAACAGATAAACAAAATCATTTAAGCTGACTGGAGGATGCACCGAAAAAAACAAAAGGGCACCATAAATCTATCTGAAGGATACCTGTAATTGCGCAGCAATTTAGTGACAAAGCGGTCGTCAAATTCATCTTCCTTCTGGTCCACCGAGAAATTGGGCATCATTCGTTCCAAGAGGGAAATGCCTACAAATAGCGATGCTACTGTAAATGTGTCTATATTGCAAGCACAAGTACGAGGAAGTCCTACAAAGACTATACTTACCCATATCGTATTTCAGAGCAAGTGGGGATGCGACAATGGGTCCCAGCTGCTTGTGGTCTCCAGCCAGAACCAACTGGCCAGACTCTGGGTCGAGCAACCCTTGAACCCAAGCACAGATCAAGCAAATCACTGAGGGTGTTCAATACCATTTTAGAGAGCACTTTTCTCTTTTTGTTTTTACCAGCCAGTGGGATTAAACATTCAGTCTCGGTAGCATGTCCAGCCTCATCCACAAAAATGTGTGTAAAATGACCCATGTGTATATTTCCTGTGACCAACCTGCAGACAGCAGAAAGCATATCGTGACAGACGAAAACAATTCACAGAATTCGCCACCTCACTGGGTACACAAGCTCAAATATGAATCTCCATATTCAGGATCACGATTGAATCCGGCGTACCCAGTGAAGTACCCAGTACTAGCTTACATAAAGAGAACATACAGTACATACGGCATATTAGCATCATGCACATCAACAAATGGCCCTGATAGTACCTTCCAGCAGTTATCAGAGTGGTGACAATGATTCGATACTTCATCAGCTTCTCTTTGGGAGGAAAGGTGAAATAGTCCCCAACCAGGTTAGAGCATCCCTGTGAAGTCACCACAAAAAACGTGCACACACTACTCAAGGGGAATTTAAGGAGTCATCGAGGTCAAACATGCAAAGCACCTCACAGCGATTAATAGCACGGGCACACTTTCCTTCGATGCGTGACACCACGTTCTTATGTTCACTGGAGGCCAATAATCAGAATTGTATTCATTGCGCACAAATAATTAAGGGGATGTCTTTCAGAGACCCCCTAGAGTCTAGGGGCCTAGACCTTCTCATTCCATTTCTGACTTTTCTTTAGTTGGCTGCCTGGTTCTTGCCATAATATGAATTTTAACTATTGACCATAATATTAATTTTAACAGTTGACCAAGAAGGGTTGTTGGCTGTGTATTAACCTGACTTCTGCACCAAACAAAGGACAGTCCCAAGCCCGTTGATAAAAGAAGAAATTCCACTAATTAACCTTGATGAGGACCACGGCACTTCCTCAAGCGGGTGAATTCGAGAATGACAGAGGTGTTGAGTTGTGACGGTCGATGAGGTGTCTGTGTAAGTGTTTCTAGCTGATACACCGAGCATACAGTCCCAGTCGGAAAAGGTGCAGCCTGTGAATCAGTCAGAGGGCACTTGGTAGGAGGGGGGGCAGGTAGCCTTGTGGCGTCTGGAGAAATTCTATCAAGGATAGAAATCCAAGTAACAGTTGTTTTGGGAGCAGTACAACAAACAATGTGGTCGCCCTTGAGTCCTCTGAACGGGGCAGATGAGCGAATTAGGAAATAAATATTTCCTCTTAAAAGTGGTGGGAAAGTATCTAATTCATTCTACTACGCTTCTTTTTATGAAAATTTCGCATTTATAAGTAAACGCGCCTGCTTGGTCTTTTTTGTTTTCTGCTGCAGCGCATGGATTTATACACAACATTCGTGAAGTCCGTGCTGCTGCGTAGGAATAAGAGCGGCACAATGACAAAGACGTGAGATCTTTAAACCACTTTGGAGTTGGTTCGTGTAACCCGAGCTGATTGATGAACTCGTTGACTAAGAGCCTTTAAAAGAAAGCACAGCTTTCAAAATCGATTCTCAAAATCAAGTCGTACGAGGTCATGATTTTGGTCCCAAAACGTTATACCGCTCAACTTGAGCATATGATTTAGGACTGGCCGGCCAAAGGTTAGTAAGGTTTGTTCAGGCAAGTCAAAGCACCACAGTACTCGGCCATTAGAAATTTGAAAGTAATGCGCCCTGTACCAACCTTGAGGTCCTCAGGAACACTCTGTGGGTCACGGCTGCTGGCATACATGCGGTACACCTGGCTCTTATTCCCATGGCCCTGTAGAATCCTTGAGCAGAGGAGGTCCGCTGCACTATTGGAGGGAGCGCAGGCAAGAATGTGACTGTCTTTCTGGAGCTTATCAATCTGTTTGATGGCCTCCACCAATGTGACGGTTTTGCCTGAGAAGACAAAGGAACCATCTGAGTGTAGACTTACTAGGACAGATTATGTATCATCATATGAGCGCTGTGATTCACCTGTGCCGGGTGGACCGAAAACCAGGTACGGGGCAGGTTTGGAGGTGCCAGCCACAATATGACACACGGCTTTTCTCTGCTCTGGGTTGGCCTCCAGCTGTCTGTCATAGAAACTAGTACACACACACACAAACAAGCGGGGTCCAAACAAACAGTGCCAACTTTCCAAGTACCACCACAATGACCAACAATAAAATCCAGCTGCAAAGTAAGCCCAGGTTCTTATCAAACAAGAGGCCCAGGTTTTATTCACAAAGAGTGTATTTACTAGCCATTGCAACATGAAGCAGTTTGAACATTAACATTTCACAAAAAAGTGCAGTGAATTGAAATATAATGCAATTTGTTCAAGAGTATTACAAATGAAAAGCACACCTGGTGATTTGGTAATTGCACTTATTTAACATTTACTTCAAAAAGTATTGCACCTAATTGTTAAATGCAAGAAATCTATGTTTAACAGATGTACTGTACTGGATGGAGGCCACATACAACAAATGATACTTCAGTCACAATTACAAATGCAAAAAATGCAAGCTGTCAATTTGCAAAACATCTCACTTTTCCCAGTGTAATCTGTCACTCCATAAGGGAGTGGGCTTTCCCTCTTCGGTGGGTGGATTACGACTGAATGTGCAGCAGAACTACCAAAGGCGAATGCGTTACTGACTAGTTTTTCTTGGTACCCGGGTTCTAAATATTTTTGAAGTATGGATTTTTTTTCATTGCGCAAAGGCAAAATGTGAATTCTTTGTCTTGTTTGGCTCACCTGAGATTCGGGACGTTCACTGTTTGCTTTGAGGAGGCGCTGACAGACGGGAACAACACCTTTTCCAGATTTAAATCAAGGGTAGTTGCAAAGTCGACCGCTCTGTGCTGCAGACGCAGAATCAGCCGATTGAAGGTGAACTCCACGTTGAACTTCATGCCATCAATAAATATCTGCAACAATCTGCAGGCACATTCACAAAGCTGTACCATACTCTGAGCAAGACTGGCCTCTCTGTCAGGGAAGCCTCTTACTTTGAGCTGAAGCCAAGTTTGACAGAGTCCCGCTCTACTTTATGGACATATCCGCAATACTTGTACTTTGTTTCTCCTTGAGGATAAACCAGCACCTTATCTCCACGTAGCACAGACGGACGGTTCTCAGACAGGCCTGGTACCTGAAAGGTGAAGCATCAGGATGAAGAGACAAATAGACCGTCGGTGAACATCTTCTGTACTCGCCTCACTCGTTTTGTGTTTTGAATACATGTAACTAAGCTAAAACCATTGAAGTGCATTTACTTTGCACTTGAAATCCGAACACATCAAATCAATTCAAAACAAACGACGACAACATGTGTGAGTAGCCCAAAGAACCACGGGACAGACCTTCAGAATGAGCAGGGACCGATTGCTTGGATCTCTTTCCATGCAGGTGTATTCAGTGTCACTATTGGGTATGAAGTATCGCGTGATGTCAATTTGCATCTGATGCTCCTCCAAATATAACAACTCGTGGAGCTTCCGGGAGTAGTTCTCAAAAGACAAAGGACTCCCCAGCACCTGACTTCAAAATGAACGGAAAATATTAGAGTGGGATCTAATCTAGGAGGTTATTCAGCAGATTGCTCAAATGCCAGTTTTTGTGACATTTATGTTAGTAATAATCATGAAAATCCAAGCTAAATGATTTGGCTTTTCCTGGTATTCGTTTAGTCAGATCTAACAAGTACAGAATAGGGTCCACAAAAAGCTTGGACAGCATGAAAAATATCTTATTTGAATTATTTAACTATGTGAGAAAAGTGCCATGGCCCAATGCTTCTACCAAAAGGTGTCGTATATCAGAGGTCCCAAGCACTAGTCTGTGGCCCGGCACTGATCTGTGGATCAACCGGTACCGGGCCGCGCCTGAAACAATTATTTCCACTTTATGTGCTGTCTGCATTTGAAAGATATTTTATTTTGAAAACTGACTATTTTGCTGGCCACCGGGAGACAAACCATCGGTATACCAAATGTGTGCATATCTGTTCAGGGTGTCAATTTATGGAACAATTATGAAACAAAACTGAAAAGATGTGAATCAATGTGCGTGCTCAAAAAGTTTAAAAAATATTGTATCGAAAATGTAAAACCTATCTATAAATTGTATAAGATCTTTTATAAAAGTTTGTGACGTGTTATTCTGAAATATATATGATTGTATAATATGTATGTAACATTATATATATATTAATTACTGTATGTGTAATATCTTTGCTAAAATAATCAATTAAACAAAAGGAAAAAGAAGAAGATGTTATGGAAGAACTGATGATGAATTTGAAATGCTATTTAACTCTGCGGTATTCGGTTGTTATTTTGAAGAAAATCCATCTATTCATCCATTTTCTATAAAATTGTCAGTGGCAAACAAGTACGCATGTTCAGTCTGTTGAAGATATGTTGTTTTTGGCCGAAAATCTGAAAAAAAAAAAAACTGTGATTATTAATCATTAATGAATAAAAAAAAAGCGCATATGACGAGAATTATCATCGATGGCGCACAACTTAAGTATTTGCAAAGATGAGATTTCGCATCCGTGGCACTGAAAGCTAATAGACAATACAAAGAATTCTATCTAAAATATGGGTTTGTTGTAACAGGTGACCCTCAGGCCCCACTCCGAGTCCACTCCGCATGATATGTGGCCAAAAGCCAATGACGCTTTCAAAACTACTTTGGCACACAGAAAGTTAGAATAATAATAAAAAAATAAAAAATAAACAAGCGCGAGCAGGAAGGACAGAAACAATTACTCATACAGCGTGGCAAACCGTATTGCTCAAGCCAAAGAACCTTTGACGATTGCAGAACAACTTTTTATGCTTGCAAACAATGGTATTTGCCGTGAACCTTTAGGAGTGGCCGCTGTTAAAACGGTTGCACAGGTGCATCTTTCTGCCAGCACTGTCACAAGGTGCACTGAGGATTTAGCCGAGGACATTGAGGAGCAATTGCTGGAGAGAATTAAAAATTCACCATCTACTCCCCAAACAGGGGAATATAGACTTTTTTTAGAGGCACTGTATGTCATTATCAAGCATTCAACAAACCTTTTATCGATGGGAGGGTCTTTCTTTAGTAATGAGATGCGACTGCTTAAATATGGTGGAAGCGCGTAAGAATAAAGTGGGGTTTCATTTTTCAACTCCATGTGTGACAGCCTGAAAAAAGGAAAGAGCATCACCGTGAGACGATCACAGTTGAAGTAGTGTTGGCAAAAGGCCAGAATTGTTATTATAAAGAATGGCCCTTTAGCCAGACTTGAAATATGATACACAATCCTCCAAAAATGCTTCACATTTTCCTTTCCTGAAATGAAACGCTTTTAGTCAATTTCAAGCTCGTCCCCAAAAACAAAACAAAAAAAACTCAAAACACAATTTAGAAGAGCAAACCATTCCTTACTTTCAAGAATCACATAGAACTTATTATGTGAACACTTAAACTTATATGATGTAAAAAAAATTAAACAGCATCAATTAAATGGCTTGATCTGGCTCCCTCTCGTGTGAGCCCTAAGGCCACAATAAATACAATAAATGGATATAAAGTACAGTGCAAGACATGCAGGAGGAGTTGAATCCTGCATTTTCGCATGAAATTAAGGGGATGCACAGTGCACTTTCAAGTTAAATATGATGCTTTAAGCATTATTTCACTTCCCTGATCAAGTTTTGATCTTACCCATTAGGGGGCACTCCATCCACAACTTTGCTGTCCAACCAGGCTCCAGCAGATCCAGAAGCAAGCCGAGGACCGGAACGTTTGAAAGGCGCAATAGGTTTCAGCTCCCTTCCCAGCTTATTCAAATAATAAACTTGAATATAACGCACTATGTAGAATGAAGCAGCAGAGGGATTTTGCTGAAATTCAAAGGCCAACGTCACTGGATAGTTACCAGCACACTCAAAATGGTAGTGAACATTAACTGCATAGCAGTCACCTGTGGGTAAAAAAACCAAAAGAAACATGAAAATCAAACTTCACAGTAGGGTAATTGTTGTGAAATGTAAACAAAAAAAATACACACACACACACACACACACATATACATATATTATATATACACATATATATATATATATATATATATATATATATATATATACACATATATATATACATATATATATATATATATATATATATATATATATATATACACACACACACACACACACACACACACAGTCGGCCCCCGGTGCACGAACACCCTCTTTTACAAACATTTCGACGTACGAGCGTGGACCGCGGAGTTTTTTGTCCCCCACTTACGCACAAACCTTTCGTATTACGAACAATCCGACATGCCGGCCACTGTTTTCGTACATATATTTTCGCTTTGCTATGTCAACAAAATCAGTTGTTGACGCTTGTCACGGCAACTTTGAACGCTATTGCTCTTACAATGTCACAGTCACTGTCTCAGTCACGGTGTTAGTCACGGAGATGCCGATATGCTATTGGTCGATTAAGGTCACAGTCCCGGTCTCACTCACGGAGATGCTATTGGCCGGCTTCACGTCAATCACAGAAATGCCGATATGCTATTGGCCGAACGCCTTTATCTAGCTTGATGGCACAGCTGGTCGGGATGGAAGGAAGGAGAGAAAATGAGTGAAAAACGGAAGGAAGGAATGTTGTGAAGACTTTGCAAACTTTATCTGTTAGACATGGCTTCTAAAATTGCAAGTGGAGGTAAAGGAAGAAGTAAGAGGATAATGACAATAGAAACCAAGCAGGAGATAATAAAAAAATACGAAGGAGGCGCATGCATAGTAAACCTTGCTCCTGAGTATGGACGGAACCGCTCGGCAATCTTTTAAAGGCAAGACTTTCCTTGCCGAGGGACGGACCTCGCTCGACAACAAAATGGAGAGGCTTCTTCTATTATGGATTAAAGAGAAGGAAATCGCCGGTGATATGTTTTAGTTTGAGAAAAGTTCTTGTTTAAGAAAATAAATAAATAAATTCTGCGGGTTGGTCTCTGCTCACCTCCATCTCCACTCAGCTCAAGTCACGTGGCCCCAGAGGAAAATGTCATTTATCCTTTGTATATCCATGTTAATTAATTTATCTGAATAGTAGATTATGGTACTAATTTTTAATATGTGTGTAAATTCGTGATGGTTTTAACTATGATTTCACCACGCATTGCCAGTCAAAGTGTACGTACAATTGATTTCGCTTTGCTACATCAACGAAATCATCTGCTCACGCATGTTACGGTAACGCTGATATGCTATTGCTCTTACAATGTCACAGTCACTGTTTCAGTCACGGTGTCAGTCACGGAGATGCTATTGGTCAAACGCCTTCATCTAGCTTGATGGCACAGCTGGTTGGGACGGAAGGAAGGAGAGAAAATCAGTCAAAAACGGAAGGAAGGAATGTAGTGAAGACTTTGCAAACTTTATCTGTTAGACATGGCTTCTAAAATTGCTAGTGGCGGTAAAGGAAGAAGTAAGAGGATGATGACAATAGAAACGAAGCAGGAGATAATAAAAAAAATACGAAGGAGGCGCACGCATGGTTAACCTTGCTCGTGAGTATGGCCGTAACCGCTCGGCAATCTTTTAAGGGCAAGACTTTCCTTGCCGGGGGACGGTCCTCTATCGACAACAAAATGGAGAGGCTTCTTCTATTACGGATTAAAGTCTCAGTCACGGTGTCAGTCACAGAGATGCCGATATGCTATTGGTCGATTAAGGTCACAGTCCCGGTCTCACTCACGGAGATGCGGATATACTATTGGCCGGCGTCACGTCAATCACAGAAATGCCGATATGCTTGGCTGAACGCCTTCATCTAGCTCAGTGTTTCCCAACCTTTTGATCACCGCGTCACAACTGACAATATCTGTGCCGCTGTGCCGCGGCATGATGCCGCTGTGCCGCGGCACGATGCCGCGCACAGCGGTTGAAAAACATGGATCTAGCTTGATGGCACAGCTGGTCGGTGTGTTGTGAAGACTTTGCAAACTTTATCTGTTAGACGTGGCTGCTAAAATTGCTAGTGGCGGTAAACGAAGAAGTAAGAGGATGATGACAATAGAAACCAAGCAGGAGATCAAATACGAAGGAGGCGCACGCATAGTTAACCTCGCTCGTGAGTGTGGCCGTAATCGCTCGGCAATCTTCTAAGGGCAAGACTTTCCTTGCCGGGGTACGGACCTCGGTCGACAACAAAATGGAGAGGCTTCTTCTATTATGGATTAAAGAGAAGGAAATCGCCGGTGATATGTTCTAGTTTGAGAAAAGTTCCCGTTTAATAAATAAATTCTGCGGGTTGGTCTCTGCTTCCCTCCGCCTCCACCCAGCTCAAGTCACGTTGCCCCAAAGGTAAATGTCATTTTTCCTTGTATACGTTATTTAATTTAACTGTACAGTAGATTATGTTACTTATTTTTAATATGTGTATCAAGTCGTGATGTTTTTACCTAAGGTTTTTGCGCGCGTTGCACGCATTCACTAATTAACATAGGTTTGGATTGCCCATCATATGAGCAGTTCGAGTTACAAGTGTAGCCGCTGAACGGATTAAGTTCGTAACACGGGGGCCCACTGTATATGGCATACAACTAGCTTTTGTGCTGGAGCACCAAAAGAAAGAAAAGTTGGGTAAAACAGCGTAACAGGTTAGTCAAGAGCCCAGAAAAAGCTTTCTTTAATACCTGGTTTGAGTGAAAGTGGTTTTTTTCTTGTCACCTTGTGTTCATCCTTCAGAGTGAAACAGCTCAGCTTTTCCAGTGCAGTGTAGTAGGTAAAATATACAGTTTCAGTACCCATGTTTTCCACATTTAGATTCACAACACACTAACAAAAAAAGAAAAAACACATTTAACCAAAACACATATATATATATATATATATATATATATATATATATATATATATATATATATATATATATATATTTTTTTTTTTTTTGCTAAAGACAAACATCATGCAATTATATTTTGAATAATACCTGATCTGCGTCCAACTCCAAGAAAAGTGATCCATCTTTGAAGTCTTGGTCTGATCTGATGGTAATGCCATTTTTATCCAAAATCAATTTTGGCCTTCAAGATGAGAAAAAAAGTTAGCAAGGCTCCTCAGGCTATTCCGCAACATAAAGCACAAAAAGGAATGAATTATGCGCCCCCCCCCCCCCATTCTCCAAGAAAAGAAACGTGTCTGGGCAAGTGTAACATTCTCTTGCAATTTCCTTTGCTTTGCATATTTTTAACTTGAAGTGTTTAGCAAGTGTCATGTTCTCCATACGAAAATCATCATAGCTTTACATCAATTGCTTTACATCAATTACTTATCAAAGATGCGTGTATCCAGAATGGAGGACAACATTATAATGCCTTCCATGGTTTGACAAAGCCATCTCACAATTTTACACCGATTGTCTAACTTTTGACATGTTGGTATTATTTTCTGACGCGACAAGATGAGATTTACCCCCGATCGTTTAATTTGAACTCCAAAGCTGTTGTTCGCAAAATAAAACTACCAAAAATAGGTGTTCAACGTGTCCAAAATATTTAAAAGATGGCGGTGGCTCAACCAAGAACAAGGAACATTTCTTTACTATCTAAACATACTCCTTGAGACAAGTCATTAGTTGCAAAGATATTTTTAATGTATATAATGTTACTACGTGGGCAGGCATCGAGGATTACCACTTAAGGGATAAGAAATGAATCTGGTTTGTCCCATGATTTAGTAAATGAGCAGGTGCAGCATGTATTCAGTAGCACACACATTACATTCCTAGTTTCGTGATCGTGTCCTATTACCTGTCATTCTTGAGCTTTTCCGTAAGACGTTTGGCAAATTTCTTATTTTCTTCCACTGCTGAAAGCTTAGGTTGAGCTGGAAACGGATGTTCCTCGACAGCCCTCAAGACCATGACTGGTATGGGTCTCCTGGGTATGTACCACTGGTCCACTCGAAGATCTCTGATCTGCGCGAAATATGACTGTGGTTTTATTTGGCTGAGAAGAAACGTCACGTGACAACTTTGAGCCTAAATAGATGGTTATTTTGTTCAAGTTCCTCTACTTAACCAAGCATATTTGCTATCAATTACATTTAAGAGTCAAAACTGTGCCAACATTTAAAACAAACTACTGTTTCCATGTTTAATCAGAAATTTTTAATATACGCGAAAACTCTGGAAGTTTAGTCTGGTATATAAGGTAAGAAGGTGCGTATCCATACAGCGGGGTTCAGGCGAATTCTATCTCTGTGCACGTTTATTCTGTTGGACAACTTCAGGGCATACATGACCGAACTGAAGTTTGGAACGGTGGTCCCTTGGTTTCTGAAAGGCGCAAGAAGAAAGACATTGATGGGTTTCATTTTAAAACACACACACGCAAACACACACACTTCGAGTTCCATAGAGTAAAAATCGACCGTTACATTTACCTTTCTTTGAACTCGGTGTTGTAAATTTCTTTCAGTTCAGATTTAGCGTGAACATTTTCTCGATTGGTTTCCCGAAGAAACGCAAAAAATTCGAGCCCAGCTTTGAATCTCGACTTCTTTTCCGGCATGTTGACCATTTGATCATTCACTTTCCTCGTTCTCTCAATGCGGAAGTACCGATGAACGGAGGACAGGAGTCCTCCTCGAAATCGCAATTTTGCTGCTTTTGTTGTACTTACAGCCCGGGAGGGCGGTGTACGCGCTATCAAACAGTGATACCGAACCGTAGCTACTGTACTGTAGAGTATGTATCAAAACACGCGCACCCATATAAATCGGTTTTAATTTAGAAGAAACGAAACTTAAGACTACACCCAAACAAACCAGTTTTAATTTTATTTTATGCATATATATATATATATATATATATATATATATATATATATATATATATATATATATATATATATATATATATATATATATATATATATATATATATATATATATATATATATATATATATATATATATATATATATATATATATATATATACACACACACCGCAGAATTAGGAAAAAAATTGTAATAAACAGAGTGGTTGACAACTTCTGCCCTTTAAAGTATGTACCTGATTTTGACGTGCGAGCTAAGGGAATGCGTGTCTTCAGTTGAAAAATGGGAGTAAAATGAAGGTACACATCGGAAACAAAAGTAAACCCTGAACTGGTTGTCAGGCTGCTGCTCCTCTAATTAAAATTTATGGAGGCATACAAACTTGTGTCAAACTCGTTTTTACCATGAGCCACGATGTAGTTATAGCTTTTGTTCGAGGGCTGTTTTGACAGTGAAGTCAAATAAATTTGAAGTATGATCTTCACACAGTTACACATTTTAAAATCAGAGGCTGCTAAAAACTGTTCAAAAGACAACTTGAAAATTTAGCATTTTAGGCAGAAACTTGAAGTCATAATTAGTACTTTGCTGGACACATAAAAAAAAAAAAAAAAAAAAAGCGGTGGGCCGGATCTGGCCCCCGGGCCTTGAGTTTGACACCGGTTGTCTGGTTGTTCGTGTGAAAGTGTGGAAGGAGTACACCTGTGATGATCTGACTTATCTTCCAAGGTCATTACGTTCTAGCTTCACTCAAAATAATCCTTGTGTACGAACCAGTGAGGGACTCTTTGGGAGCGGTGGTCACATTAAATGCTATGTTATCCTTAACTTTCCATGACAACTAGATATGAATGATCTTACAATTATTTTTGCTGTTAAGCGACAAGTTCGAAAATAGTAATGTCACCAAGGTCAACTGTAATGTTGTTTGATAGAATATCTATTTTTTGCAGGAGTGCTGCAAATGTTGGTTTGCTGAAGTTGAATTGTTCACCAGAGGGGGGCCCAGCAAGGGAAGAAGCAGCTCAACACTGCTGACACTGAAGACATCTTGCCATACAACAGAACAACAACAGTATGTATACGATTCACATACAATCACAACTGGAATAGATGGTATCTATGAAAATGTGAGTGAAGGAAAGGCTTGTTGTCATTTTGTTCAGCCACTCTTGCAGTTAGAATCAACTGATGACCAGGCAGTAGCCCTGGAATTTCACCAAAAGTATTCAATGATTGATTGGTCACTCAATCAAAATGATTTTTCAGCCTTCAGAACACATAACCTGTGGAATTTGACATCTTTAAATGATTTCACTCCACTTTTTATTTGATATCATGGTAAAAAATAAGCACTGGAAATCACAGAATAACCAGCACTGTGATGTAACTGGCATATAAGAACAGACACGACTTTGCAAAATGTAAACCAAATATTAAAAGAAAATATTGACATCTCAAAATATTGACACCTCAAAAACACACTCTCCAATGCCATTAATTGAAAACAGCTGGAGTGACATTTTTCCAATTTTGCTCAAGTGGAAGCGTGGTCATTTTCTAAGTCCAAAGGTTGTGGGACTTTTTTAAACGAACCAATACAATGCATACTTATGATTTCTGAGAGAGAAAAACGTTACCAGTTTCCCTTTTCAAGTAAATATCACATTTTTTTTTTTTTTTTATTGTAGAATGAGAAAATATTTCCGAACCTTTGAATGTGTGTGTAATCGATGATGCTTTAATGTCTAATGAAAACGACTTGCAGTCTTATTGCACATCCAGCATACAAAGTGTGATGTCATTAAAACGAAACAAAAAAAGCTTCAGTTTGACAAGGTACTTTAGTCCCATATTTCTGCATCTTTCTATTGTACTTGTGCGGCTCATGCGTAGGCCAGAGTCTATCCCAGCTGACTGGGCAAGACGCTGGTTACGCCTTGGACCAGTCACTAGCCAAATGCAGTTCACAGATAATGAACTGTTCACACAAACATTAATCATCTTTTAGGTAATATCACAGCATGATCTGGATCACGTGACTTTACCGCTATCATTGGCCACCTTATCTGAGGAAATAATGACAGGCATCTGTGGAAATAATGACAGGCATCTGACTCATCAAAACAATCCCTCGGGTTAACAAAAGAGCTCGGTCTTGAACTAAATCTGTTGTACCGGGGCGGAGACAGCAACTGCTAGTTTGAGAAGTTGATTCAAGGCCATTAAAATGCACGGGAGATATATGAAATAGCTACACATGACACGGTTTGATATTATTAGGGAGGGAAAACAAATGTAAAGGTGAAACATGTATTCAGCAAAACAGATTCTAGATCATTTGTTATGCATAAAAACGGAAGTGAATTTGACAGTAAGGTTGGTCCACGTTTAATATGTTCCGAGTTTGACCACTAGAGGTTGCCACACGCCCTTGTTGTCTTTTTTGTGTTGTCAACTGACTGTTTCACTCACGTCATTTTTTTCTGAGTGTGTTTGAAGGGTCAGAGCGTGTGAACTGAGGACTCAGTCTCAAGAACAATTGGTGGTGCTTGTTTGTCCTGTTCAGTGTTAGTGGCATCTGTGAGTTGCATGTGTTTGGCGGTGCTGAGAGCAACATACTGTCCTGTCTTTTTGTCAATGACAAAGTGATGGCCGCTGACCTGAGCGGGAGCCGCACCCCCAGCACTTGAACTCACTTGAATGTTTCCAACCCTAGCACAAAACATCAATTCAGTGCATGTGTACCACAGAGCCCTAACAGTACGCAGAGCTGAAAAATCTTAAATGGCTGCAGCTGCTTTTCTATGGCAATTGGGTGTTTTAATAGAGGGACATTATGGGCCAGAGAGCAGGGTAATGACCGCTCTGGCCATCGGAATGCCTTGATCTTATCAGTATGGGGAGAGGGGATGCTCCCACTTTCTGATGGTCTAATAGCCCCTGCACTAATAGACAAGCAGTCGAGGTCAGCAGGAATCTGCCCCTCTCATACATGCAAAGACACATCCACGTTCATCCAAGCCAATTGTTGTGACCGTGTTCCATTTTGCAGTCAATTCCTTCATGTTGCCGTTTTAAAAAGACTGAAGACTACAAGTTGTAATAAGGAGCACGCAAGTGACGCAAAGTTGAAAATCGGCACAGCAACAGACTCCTGCTGTTTTGGCATCCTCACGTACAATCTCATGTGCACATGTATATGCAGACAAATCCTATAAGTCCATTTGAATACAACAGCACTCATCTGCTGCTCTGGTTGTTTGAAATTTGTGATGAATCGTCAGTTTTCCGCAACCTCATGCTTAGCCCTCCCTAACGTGTCTGACAAGTCCATGGTAGGGTTTGGCCTACTCCTCAACATGATTGCTTGATGCCAGTACATCTGTGTGTGTGTGTGTGTGTGTGTGTGTGTGTGTGTGTGGGGGGGGGGGGGGGGGGGTGGCAGCACAGAGACAGTGACAAATAGGGTGTCTTGAAAGGGACAGATAGCCTTGCAACCAACCTCTACTCACTCATTGAGTCAGATAAAGAACAGCACAACACACACTCCTTTTCTGCACTTAACAATCAAATATGAATGGCAGCAAGGAATACATAAGATTGCTGGGAAATCTTTGAATTGGCATCGTGATATTTTATATTTTGTCTGTGTGCTATTAAACATGAATAATTCCAAGATTACTCAGAAGTTCATCAGTACTTGAATTTTTTTTTAACTAAATATTTTTTTTTAATTTTTTTTATTTTTTTTTAACTAAATATCTACGTAATTATCTAGACTCTAGATAGTTCTCAAGGGCTGGTATCCTGCATGTTTTCGATACTTCTCTATCAAACACCTCTGATTCAAATGATAAGGACCATTTTGAAGGTCCCGCAGAGTTTGCTGGTGAGCTAATCAATTTGAATTGGGTGTGTTTGGAAGAGAAACCTGGAAAACATGCAGGATACCGGCCCTCGAGGGCTTGAGTTTGACACCAATCAATTCTAATTTTACCTCTGGAAATAGTTGGGACTCACTAAAAATAAAACTATGGCCGGCAACAGGAGAATTTGGAGTCCCGAAAATTGTGCAATAAACAAGACAAGAGTCTGACTCGCTCAGCTCACATAGTCGGCTTCCAGGTTTTTTTTTTCTTTATCTTTACGAAATACAGGTGAGAATGTCAAGCCACCGCATTATATTATTGCTTCAGAATAAACTGTACCATAACAATTAAAAAATGGCACAAATGGCCCGAGTAAGCTTTTATTCTATAATAATATCCACCACCTTTTTTTAGCGCCATCCAAGGCGCCAAAAAGGAAAAAAGACAAATCAAAATCATGCGACAACTCAAGGCTGATGTAATTTTTTCCAACGACTGTTTTTTTTCTCATTTGACATTCTTTTTGCCTCCTTTTTTTTCACATGTAGTGCAGATGTCACGCGGTCGACCAACAATAGCTCAGCGGTCGAGCACCCCTGTCTTAAAGTGTACCCCACGTCTCGCATGACCTTGATCAGAATAAGCATAGAAAATGGGTGGATAATTAGGACATGGATGTGTCACTTCGACCGAATCATCTGCGGAGGGGTTCATTATTTTTTAGTTCTTAAAATATTTAATTATTATCCACGCAAGGGAGTAAAAACATTTCTCGAAGCAAGAGTGTTGTTATGCCTTCCTAAGGGGATCTCAATAGATATTCAAATTTGGCCAGGACACACAAGCAATGTTGCCAGTGTAGATATGCAAGCCCAAACAATCAGTGCGAGAGCGTCAGACCACATTTGGTGAACCTCCACGTTCCTTTTTCATTACAGGATTTGCGATTCTGATAGATGGACCGGAAATGTAAAATTCCATTGGTAAATGTGTGTCTGAGTGTGTGTGCTTAAAAATGACTAATATATCTAACTTTTGACCTGAGCTATCAAAAGCACCTTGTGTTGTGAAACTAAATATTCTTTCTTTAAACAAATGAAATAAACCCCAAAGTCTGACTGCTTGAGTTGTGAGTGGCAAGCAGCTGTTGGTGCGCACTTTCACTGTTGCTAAACACACAAGAGATTGTTTACGCTTCAATAAACTATCACAGGTCAGACACTTGATGAACAGAGCAAATGATGACGAATGATAAGCTGTTACACAACATTTTTGAGGCGTTACTAAAACATCCTTGTGTTATTGCATTCATTTCTTTTTCAGGTTCCATCAAAAGTCCAGCATGGCTCGCGCAAAAGCTCACGTCCACCTGCTTTTGCTCTTCTATCAATGCATTCCACATAAGCAACATACATGTATGGGTGACTGATTTATGATTTTACAACATTCGCATCTGGAAAAAAATGTTTGCACACATGTACACTTCGCATGCGAGCATACCTGCTCTACGTGTGTGTTGTGTACACTCAGTACTGCGCTATGCTGAAGCTGCCATCGGCCCACACAGTCTTTGCACGAGAGAAGTCTGAGCTGGATCAAACTCTGTCAGGAGATTCTTCTGGGGACATGGAGGTAGGCGGATGCAGAAATGCTGCGTCACTAGCAAAACAAATGGTTCTGCTGCTTTTCTCTTATTTGCATGCATGCGAACATTATTGTCAGTCTTTTGTTTGTTTGCGGTTGGCACTTGGAAAATCTTGTGACTGCTTTCAGTGTACGTATGTGGTAAAATGCCCACAAACGGCCAAGGCGTGCTTACCAGAAGGAATAGCACAATGTCGATGCAAAAAATTTAGTACAAACGTATTTTGGATGTATTTAACCCTCCTGTTAAGTGTTGGCTCAAAATAACCTGTATGAAAGTTTGAAGATCTAGAAAAAGTAGTTTAAAATATTTGCCTGAATGAGTGAAAATCAACATATAATATGAAAATGGTTCTTCTTACCTAATTGCAACCACACACTACAACATACAGTAGATACTGTTCGGATGAATTTGACCCAGAAATCAATCTGGAGGTCAAAGGGTGTCAGAAAGGCCTGACCAATCCTTTCTTTGCAAGTGTGAGACATATTTCACCCATCTCTCTCTCTCTCTCTCTCTCTCTCTCTCTCTCTCTCTCTCTCTCTCTCTCTCTCTCTCTCACTTTCTCTGACTCACACACACACACACTCACACAGGTGCACCACTGCAGGTGTTATGACAATGAAAACCATGTATGTTCTCACGAGACAATCTCACCCACATTCAGTAGACACTCAACAGGGGAGTGGTAAACCATATAAAAGATTCTCTGCATGGGAGTCATATCATGATTTCACTCTGCCAGGAAGACATTTACTGAAGGAGCAGCAGAACCAGAACGATAATAGTCCAGGAGGCTCAGGAATTTATTAATGATCATGACACTGAAATAGAGTAGAATGTGTCTGAAGATGAATCCTATCTTGAGCTAATTTCTGATTCTAATGATTTTCTTTTAACCAGATGAGTGAATTGTGATTCTTATTCCTCCAAACAAGACATTCATGTCACAAATGGTGAAATACAGCGCAGTCTTCATCCCCCCAAATTGTCAACAGAAATTATAATAAAGGTAGTGCTGTGGCCCGCTAGGCTGGCAGTGACCCATGTGACCTGGGTAGTTGCTCCACCTGCATGTCCTGATCCTGATCCTGGTCCTTGTCCTGATCTGAAGCCAGACCACTGTATTTCAGAATTTTTTTATTACCTGAATCTCATTTGGACAAATAAGAATAATAACAATTCTATCATCTGCTTCGGAAGTGATGAAACATCACAAAATTTGAACCAACATTTTCTTTGCCCGTATCAAATGAGTAAATCATCCTTATTGAACCCATTAACTGTTCGAGCTAAGGAAACACGATTACGCTCAATAATGATTGAATAGTTAGTAATTGAGCTAACAATAAAATAGTAACAATGTTTCTTAGGGTATTTTCGGTTTTGGAATTCTTTTGGGTAATTACACAAACTGACCAAGCACCATTTTTGTCCCCAACAGGAGGGTTAAAATATGTCTTTCTAATTTGTATTTGTCAGGTACAAAACTATACAACACTTTAATTTATTCAAAACACAGTCATTTTGGGGGGGGGACTCAAATGGATTAAAGGAATTTCCATTTATTTCAATAGAAAAAAAATGAAACGATGCGTTTTGAGTCGGTCGTGTCAGTTAAACTTCTCAAGGCAAAACTGTATATGGACTAAAACATTTGGTCATTCCTTCTACAGAAATGGAAAACTCCAAGGACGTCCTCCTCCTGAAAGATTTTACCGTATGTTATTAGATTATATGAATGAAATTGTCCCGGTGTGATTGAATACTTTTGGCTAGCCACCATTTCAGGGTGTACTCTCCTTCTCACTCAAAGAAAGCCGGGATACCCTCCTGTACCCTCGTGACCCTCGGGAGAGTAAACACATCAAAGAATGAATGAATAGACAGACAGAGAGGCGTGTGATTTATGACTCTATTGAAGTTATATACTTTTCACTCGTGTGGAAAGAAATTACATTTGCGATATATAAAATCAGTTTGAAGATTTTGATGGCTTGCATTGCGGCGTAAAAGCTTGCATAAAAGCTGCGTAATACTTGATTGAATTATCGCCATAGAGAGCAAACAAGACCGCTCCCCCTTAGTGTCAAAGGGGACAGTTGTTTTTGTTCCACCGGCACTTTATTGTAAAAGTGAAATGATGTCGTTCCCATGTCAGCCCTGTGTAAATGTTTTGTGCACGGTATTCCTCCATTTCATGCCGAGCGCTTGCTCTGTTTACCTCTGTTTACTGAGAGACTGAGGCTACTGTACTGTGTCCTTGCAGCTTCGGTGCTGGAAGAAGAGCTAAAACCACGCACTGAGAATAAGCAGAGAATATGATTTGTCAAATATATTTCAGTTATATTTTCACAAGCCTTATTTTATACTTTGGCATTATTTCTTATTACATCTAGTAAAATATTGACTATATTTTTTTTTATTTTTTTGTAGCACTTGTTGTCATTGGGGTCATGGAGTGCACTGCAGTCCATATAACCTTCATCCGATATGCCTAATTCAAATGTTCAGCTAATAACCAGGCTTTCCAAAAGTTTGATTACAATCATGGTCGCTTGAATCAGGTGTACCTGAAGAGGGTTACATGGAAAACAGACTGGATAGGGGCTCTCGGGGACCAGACTTGGGCACCCCTGCCCTAGACTTTTGGCCAGCCAATCAAGTGGCACATTGAGACAAGCAACCATTCATACTCAAATTCACACTTGGGGGCCTATTTTTGTGCAATGTGCAAGGCTGGCGATTGTCACGGCACAGACGTGCAAGGAGTGGGGTCAGACAGAGATTTAGCAAATTGCTAGACGGCTGCAACTACTTGCAGATAGATTGAGGTGGTCTGTGTTATCTGGGCTCCAATCGTGCATTCAGAGAAGCCCTTCCCCATCACTTCTTTAATGTGGTGCACCTGACACGTACGGAAAGGCCAGCTGTTGTGAATCAGTCCTCCTATGGCACACAGCAAACCGCTGCCCAGAGTGGGAAGCAGTTCAGTGATATTAGATGGCGAGCTAAGGGCAAATTAGCAGAGCTCCATGATGAGCAGCAGTTAACTAACTAGTGGTGGGGGCCGTGTTCACATTCCACGTCCCATATAAGCCAGGAAGTATTAGCTGGTATTCAAGCCAGCAAATTTGTGTGTGTGTGTTTATTTGTAATAAATACAATTTAAAATGTATAATATTAATTAAACAAATAAGACATGATAAAGTCTTTTATTATACTGATCATTTGTAAATTATATTTTCTACAAAGACCATTTCAAATTTAGTAAGAAAATAAAAATAAGATGTAAATCATTTTTGGTTTAAAACATATAATTTGTACCATTATTTTATTTCTACAATGACTATCTGAAATATATCTGTATATTTATTAAAAAAAATACATCATGAATGTTTTATGGTACATTAGCACTCAACACAACAAAATCATATTTACGCCCAGAAATTTTTCACAACAGGACTTTTCATTATAGGTAAGCCTGTGTCAGACATAAACATTAAAAACATGCTGTACGTCTAGAATCTGACTGAAGTAAAAAAAACAAAACAAAAAAAACATTGAACATTGAAAAAAAAGGAAAGAAAGAAATACCCAAATATGCAATAAGCATTCATTTTCATACTTACATAAATTTCTTGCATAACGTCTTTCAATTTGCTTCATCCGTCTTTCATCTTTATTACTTTTAGCCTGTCTTCAAGTGTTAAACTTGGTGTAAGCTTAACACTACGCGGCTCCACGCGTCAAACTGACGTTACTTCGGCAACCACGTCCCTTCGTGCAGAGTCCATGGGGTCCAGATCTTACGCAACACGTATATTCCAGAATCTAGATGCTTCAGTGTTTACACCAAGCACATGTTCACCGGTCTACCAAATTAGGGCCCCTAATGTTGACGGCGGCACGGTGAGGTGGAAAGAGTGATTAGCACATCTGCCTCAGTTCAGAGATCCCAGGTTAAATTCCATTTTGCCCTGGTCTTCCTGTGTGGAAATGCATGATCTTCCCTTGCTTGCATGGATGTTCTCCGGGCATTCTGATTTCTTCCCACATTCCAAAAATATGCATGGCAGCCAAACCAAATTGTCCTTAGGTGTGATTGAGTACATGAGTGGTTGTTCACCTCTGTGTGCCCCACAGTTGGCTGGAAATCAGTTCAAGTTGTCCCTGCCTCATGCCCAAAGGATGGCTGGGATAGGCACCAGTAAACCAGCAACCCAATTGAGGATAAGCGGCCACTGAAAATGGATGGATGGATAGATGGATGGGTGGATGTGGATCTATAGTTTTGTGGATTTGGATGAATGGGTGAGTGGGTGGATGGATTGGTGAGTGGGTGGATGGATGGATAGATGGATGTGGATCTGTAGTTTTGTTGATTTGGTTTCCTTTAGATTTAGTCAAGAGGTCTTGAAGGAAGTAAGGACCAGATGGCAGGCCCAGCGCAAGGCGATTAAAGAACTCGCCACTGTAGCAGAACGGAGCAGTCACTGGCTGTGGCTGAAACGTAAGGATGCACATGGGATGCCAAATGACCATGTGGTGTCACCGCACGCTACACACCCGGTGCTGATCATCCCGTGATGGGCCATCCCCGGTAGATGGTGTCTTGTTCTAAGTGGCCGAAACACCCAACGATACCTGGGGCAAACAACTAACGATGTGGTGGGCTGGTTGCACCACATGGTCAATGCCAAATTCCACCCGACCCAAGAAGACATCTCCAACGACGGTGAATTGATGTGCTGAATATTAGGGAACTTTAACAACTTGTCCTATTAAGAAGTCTTGCTTCTTGTTTTGTATGTTTTCACTGTGTTCATTTTGTGATGACTTGTCTGTCCCATTTTTTGTTTCCAACTGTTCTTGTCAGCCTGGTGCTTTGTGTCTACCAGTCAGCTCACTTTGTCCTCGTTGTCACGTTGGTTATCTTGTATTTTTTAGCTATCTTTTAGCTATCGTTTGTTATTATTGTTGTTGTTGTTGTGTGTTTGTGTGTGTGTGTCACTGTCAGCAGTCAGGTAATTGTACACTGTAATCGATATAATCAAGGTTAATTATGTTTGACACTCGACCTCCTTGCGCTGACATGGCCTTTTTGCTTAACCACACAATTCCATTAAGCAGCCAGACAGATTGTGGTGATTTTGCTTCTGGTTCAATGATTGCGTCATCACAGTAAACCTATGAAGGGACTAACAGTTATTCCTTAATGTTGTTATTTCAGCACAAAACAGCTGTCAGGTTCACCTGTAAGACAATTTGAGAAACCATACACAAAAAAGGAGAGAAGACATTCTTTAACCAACTCATTCATGAGGAGAATGGAGATGGACTGCACAAATACAATTCTGCTGCGTTCTGAAGTAGTCCCTCCGATTCCTTGCTTTTTATTTGGTTCAGCGGTCCCTAAGTTACGGCCCGAAAAGGGCAAAAGTGCAACTGGGGGAGAAAAAGTACAGCCGGAACCCAGTGTATTTGCCCATCTATGTGTATATGTATACGTATATGGGTGGCAAATATTCTGTGAAGCAAGACATTCTGCAAGATATTTTGTAAGTCACAGATAAAGTGACATCTGTCAGCTGTTTGGCCTTCCCATGACAAAGCTTGAGAGAGCATTTCTTCTCACAGAAACCTTCTCTCAGAAAAGCATTTTTTCTTTGCAAGCAGGTATATTGATTGTAGCATATGTATAATTACCATAGTTACATTTTTTCCAACAAAAGCTATTTCGTTTTCGACCATTCGTGCATAATTTCCAATTTAACATCAAACACCACTTGGCTGTATTTTATTTGCATTTCACTCAAACTTACTCTAACTTCCCTGCCTTGATACATGCTTTATTTCATGACCTCTGCTTTCCGTATATTCTTGTATCACCTGCACAAATCAATGCTTTCGAAATGAGCCCGTAAAATAAGGTTTTGTGAAGCACAAGGGTGCTGAACACTTATTTCAACCTGCTAAAAATGTTGAAGATCCTCTAATTTGATTAGTCAATCAACTCACAAAGAACATTTTTATTGTATTGTGAAGATGTTGTGCAGTTGACATGGATGCGGTTTTCAAGAGCACCTTCAAAGAGCACCTACTGCGTTTTGAGTTTCATAGCCTTGTTTTTCAGTTGTTGGACATGTCTGAAAGAACACTTGCTTTCATCTGTAGTTATATCGACCTTGCTCAGCTATCTATTCACGTCACTCAGGTAGCCGTTGTATCATCATTCATGTCAGCATCCGCATTTGTCAGCTGGTCTCACTCACTGGTATCTACGTGAGGCCTACACAAGTTGACCCTGACCTCCTGTTTCCCACACCTCAGTCTCTCCTTGTGTGAGAGTGTGTATTGTCGGCTCAAACACCCTCATTCCTTGGTATGTTGGTGGAATTTCGACTATTTTTCCAGGTCAGTGTTGTTTGTACCTTGCGAGGTGTGTCTGTAAATTCCCACACAAGGAGCGAGATAAACACACTCACACAGTGACGCATGTATACAGTACTTGTCGCATCACAGCCCATCCAGCTTCAGGCCAAACAATAATCCGACACCGTATCAGCATTTTTGTCCTAGTTGTACTTAAAAATAGAATAGAATAGAATAGAAACATTTTCTGTATTTACCATGCAAGAGAATGAAAGCAAAATTTGTGAAGTACAATCGCTATCAAGTCATTAATTATACGTTACAGTTTGACCAATCATCTGTCGTTTGATGAAACCATAATTAATATATGCAAAATATTAAAAGGAGATGCGATTTGTGTGAGAACTGATTGATCTTGAGCCATTGCGTCCTTGTCAAAGTCACCTTGGGCGACATACTGAACCCCTAGTTGCTCTGGATGCTGCATCAGCCGGAGGTAAATGGATAGTCGAATGTAAATCGCTTTGTCGGCCTTGTATGGTGGAAAGGTAATCTATCTATCTATCCATCTATCTGTTTGTCCCGTACCAATGGGACAAACAGACAAACAGAAAAAAAAAAGAGAAAACTGTAAATTGCTCACTACTTACAACTAGAATCAATTAAGTGGGTTTTTGTGTGTGAATGGTGATTTATATTCTGGAGATTCTTGATTATACTTTCCTCTTTTCTGTTAATTGTATGCTCACAGTTGAAGGAAGCTTTGACAGAAAGTCTTGAGAAGAGGGCGCTGAGACAGGGAAGATTGCAGGAAAAAAATCATTTTGACAATCTGTCCAAGAGGCCTTTGATTTAATGTAGACCCAGTACGAGGCCACACTAGGGCTTCTGTGGCCTGACCATGTCCAAACACCAGCTATCAACAACCTCAGGTAATTATGGCCATCTTGTCATTAGACAGGAACCCACCTGGCTGATAGTGAAGGGTGGGTTGAGGCCATCAGGGGTTTGGGTTGGCTCTTTAGCAAAACACTTTGACTGATATGACAACATTCCACCCAAAATGACATAGAACACGCCTTTGTTACTGCCATAAATGTTGTATTACTGTGTGAGCAATTTTTCTCGAATTCAGTTCCAAGACTTATTCTTTGTTGGTGTCGGATTTTGCATTCAACCTCAGGACTAGTCTACATGAAAATTGAGCCTTCATGACTGATCGTGTATCAGACGGCAGTATCATACAGAAATATGACGAACAGTTTCACTCAATCACTGTCAGACACACAGCAATTTGCTGTGGTATTCATCACGCTTTGATGAGGATACATACATGAGTATGCATTTGATTATTGCTACATTTTATTTCTAAATGTGACGATGCAGCATTTGTGTTTGAATAATCTATTCTTTAAAACATTATAATTAGGGTTGTGCATCTCTGGCCTGCGACTAATACAATGTGTATCGCCACAGACTATACAATAAAGACAATAGCAGCAACTACTGATGTGATACGATATGATTTATCTGCTAATCGTGATGCAAGTGCAATTTAGTACAATTTGATCCAACACAATGTTATAGGTTTTAATTTTGATTTGATGCCACAAAGAAATGATGCAATGCAAATGAATGATTTTGATTATTTATTCACCAAAATTAAGTCTCAAAATTATTCTCCTTTTAACAGCACTTTTGTAGACACCTGGCTCATAGTTGATAAAAATGAGGCAAATTGCAATACTCTTAAAGGAAAAAAATAACTTTTCACAACTGTTGTAAACAAAAAACAAAATTGTAATTATATTGATCAAAGTGAAATAACTTGGTTATTGTATTATATTGAAAAGAGAAAAATATTAATACATGTATACGGTACTCAAAATCATCTTTTCTATTCTGTAGTTAGCCTCCAAGATGTAGGGGACGTAATAGAAAGCTTCATTTTCTGTGACACAGAACGGATAGATAGCTTTTCCCATCCATCCATCCATCCATCCATCGCTTTATCTGGAGTCGGGTTGCGGGGGCCAGCAGCTTCAGCAGAGACGACCAGACTTCCCTCTCCTCAGCCATTTTGTCCAGCTCCTTCAGGAGGATCCCCAGGCGTTCCTAGATCAGCCTAGAGACATAGTCTCTCCAGCGTGCCCTGGGTCATATCCATGGCCTCCTCTTGGTTGATATCAGGAAAAAAAAAAAAATAGTTAGAGAGCTCATTATTTTCTCTGAACGAGTAGAGCTGTTCGCTAATGAGATATTGAGACAATGTTAGCACACTTTGTGGAGGAACTTTGCTCACAACTCTCTGAGATGAATTGAAACATGATGTGGGGGTTCTAAGAAACAGACTCTGAGGGTCACATCAGATGCTGAAGATATTGCACGGGCTGGTCATGCAAGAGAAGTGAGCACTACAGATTTTACAAGAGAAACGGACAACTAAGACAGATAACGGTTGGATCATGTTTAAAAATAATGCCAAAGAAACATTAATTAAACGGATCATGCTGTATTGATTCGTTGACGTTGAAAATGATGTACCCAGATTTCAGTACCAATTTGCATCATCGCATCCATCCTCCAACCCATGTGGTTGTACGTGTTGATACATTTCAATTATTCTTCCCATCAAAAATAATAACATCTCCCCGTAGATATGACTCAACCACTGTATTTCCCATTATTATTATTATTATTATTATTATTATTGCATCAAACTGTCAAGATAAGCAATAATAACAATGTTTGAAGATTGCAAAGTAGCTCTCTATGGGAAAATAATATGTCTTTTTAAATACGGACCTATATGGATCAAATATATCACCATTCTTTGACGTTTCCAAACTTCATTGCGGAAGCCTTAATCTGGTCTTGGAATTGATTACAACACAAGTGCATACTTATTTATTGCCTCTGGTGGGTAATTGTAAATAGTGGCTATTTTTTTACGATTTTTTGGTACGTTCATGCTTTAATGTTTTTGTGTTTGCTGTTTCCGGATACTACAATACCTAAGCTAACCTCATAATACAAAAGATAAAGCTATAAACAGCTCACACACACACGCGCACATGCACACACCCACACGCACATCCACACTGAGACACACCCAGTGGTTGTGCTCTGCAAAGTCTCTTTTCTATTTTCTCAACTCCAAACAAACAAACAAAAAAAAACAACCCACAATTCTAATGTCTTACTAACATACCATATATTTCATAAGAATATCTGTAGATGAATAAGGCCATATAGTACACAAAGTTATACAAGCAAGCTCAAGAACATCATTGTCAAAGCTGTTTGGGATTTGTGGCTCTTATATGAATGACTGACCAATCTTCTCCATAGTAGCAAGACTACAGTATTCTCCTCGTGTCAGTCATAGTAGTGCATTGAATCCAAACATGGAAAATGAACCAACAATTAATAACATTTAAATAAATCATTTAAAAAAAGGTTCCTTTTTCAGTACAGTATTGCATGCAACATGTTGCATCGACTTGTCCATTTATTAAAAATAATAAACATCTCCATGCTCTCTTTCTGTCTTTTGCGAAAGATTTCTTTTTGAAATCTTGAGCTTCATTGTCCACTGATCAAGGTGCACACAGTTTAATGAAAACAGTTGTTGCCGGGGTACAAAACCAAAACAAAAAAGTTGTTCTCGTTCCAAAGAAAACAAAGGAGAATATGAGAGTATATGGCATTGTTGTTATAATACTGGTTTGAAGGCTCAGTTAATGTAATGATGTGTCCTTAAAGCATTATAAAAGCAGCGGAACATTTGAAATCCTCAACCACAACCTATAAAAAAAATTCCAGCGGGCTAAAACTCTGAGCCATAGCCATCTGAGCCCCAAAGTTTTTTCTTTGTAGCTGTCAATCTTCTGATCCCAAAGGTTTACAAAGGGAGGATAGTGGGTATTTATTTATACCGATGGATTGAATTCTATAAGCCATGCAACGATTAACTGAGATGGGAACGAGTGGTGGCGAGATGCAGAGCACTTTCAGACACACTTTCCCAGTGGGCCATTTTCTGCAGGATGGCCTGAAAAAGGGAAGGGATTGGGGCTCCCTCACAAGATGGAAGCATGGAACATGCTCTCATGTCTTGTCCAACCATTCAGCTTGCTTGGGGGCCTTGCATGTGTGTATATCCACAGTTTCCTTGCAGACCTTACACTCCACGGCACAGCACCATTCGAATTTGCACTCGCACTGGATTAATTGTTGGACTCTGGTGGTGTCGTAGCCCCGTCCACAGCACATGACCTCACATCCATCGGGACTGTGTGACGTCTTGTTACACAACCGCCCAGCAGTGCCAATGGAACCTGGAGAATATATAAGCATTTGGTTACAAACTAATGATTTAGGAATTCTTCATTTGTGTTTTGTTAAACCAATTACATCACAAAACAGAGTCATCATTTGTGTAAGTTACATGTTTATATACTACTGAGAAAAGAGGAATTGAAAATAGGGAAAAAGGTGAAGTTTGTGCCCTCTTTGCACTCCCCAGAAAGCGATACGCTCTTGATGGTATTAACAGCATAAAAATTACACTGTAGCAATTACACAGTTTTACCTCACTTTCAATCGACTGAGTCAGCCAATAATTTGTTAATAACTTGTTGTTGTAAACAATACAAGGTTAATAAAATGAGCCACGCAGCTTAGATCCGTCATCAACAGTGAAGACTAATCCCGAGGGCAGAAAAAGACTGAATTATATCAGCCCTGGCTGCTGTTCCTCTGTGCAGGCTTAATCCTTAAGGGGGCCCACCTTTGTAAAATTTCTTCCTTTACAATGTTGTTGAATACAATGGACCCTCAATATAAAAATAAACTACGGACTGTAAATAAAAACCCACGTCTAAATTGATTGGAGATCTAATGAAATGCATTGGAAACAAATTCTACCCAAAAGCATCCTCAAGAATGTTAATCAACTTTAAATATGCATTTCATACAAACAAGTGGAAGAAAACGAGGGGGAAAAAAAAGCATAGAACAAAAAATGAAGAAAACCATCAACCCAAATTCATAAGTGCAAACCGAGAGTATTATGGGGTCCATTGCATGCCTTAAAAACCTCGGAACCTTGAGAATGGTCTTTACAGTAGTTTTACCCTTCTCTACCATATAAATAACTTGGAACGGAACTGTAGATATTTTTTAGTTGCAGATGGTGGTTTTGATTAACTTTTCCAACCATCCATTAGCATGACAGGACTAAGCAAAGTTTTGGTGGGCATGCACAAGATGAATAAGATTAAAGTAGTTTTTGGAATATTACGCCTTTCTCGAGCAGATCACATTGGAGCAGTCCTAGATCGATGTTATGGAGAAGCCCTTTGAGTGATTCACAGTATCACTGAGGCTTTTGTCAAGTCACTGGCTTCCACTCACTTTCTGAAAACATCTCAGGTTCACTAAAGATGCGAAATGGTCCTTTATGCTGGCGTTGCAATTGCGCTGCTCCACATTGATTGGACGCGACGTTTACATCGAAAAAAGATGTTTCCGGGGCAGAGCGGTTACATTGGAACCTGATTTGAGAAGCATCTTGGAAGTGTTTTTGAAATGTCGACCCTCTGGGTTACAGTGGGGCTATGTCATCTTTGTTATAAGATTGGCTGATCGCAACGCCAAGAGCTCCACAGCACAAGTCTGTTTCCTTGATCTGGGCTCTCAAGATCAAGCCGCCTGTCGGATACCACCAAAGTCACACAAATACAGCATATGCAAAAACCTGATACTCTTTTAACACTAGCGATGAATCCTATTGACAACATCATGTACTCATGGATAAAGTGGGAGAGGTCTCGAGCAAGAGACAGAACTCTCTGCACTTCCCCAGCTGGCGGTCAACCGCTTTGGAGATGACGGTTGCAGGAGGGCTTCGGGCACCTGAGAGTGAGAACAACAAGCTGCTGACCCGGCACAGGAGGCCAAAAGGATGAGACTCAACTCTTCATCCAGAATCAATGCGCGCTGACGACTAGCTTTTGACGCTGCTTTCAAAATCAAGTTGACACTATACAATACAATATAAAATGTGACGAAAATATATAATATTTTGGAGTTTAAGCTAGCAAAACACAGCTGCCCAACACATTGGCCACTATCACTGCCTTCTCGGCGGCTGCTCCCAGACTGCATTTTAGTGCTTAATTCAAACTTGAATTGGTTATCCATGAGTCCCGAGATTGTTAGTGATGTTAAAGAGGGACGTAAGAAGATGATTTATATGGAAACAAAGATGGAGATAATCAAGAAATATGAAGAAAGCTAAGCTAGCCTAGCCAAGGCTACCCTTATTAGGGAATATGGCCATGACAAGCGTCACTCAAAGTTAAATTAATCTTTGATATATTTTTGATATTTATGATGTTATTTAATTGTATGCATGTATATTATATGCTAGTAGCACATACTATACTATTTTGAAAACAGTTGTTAAGGTGTATATACGATGTTAATGTTTTTACCTGGGGTTTTACACTCATTAGCTAATTAACATAGGTTTGGATTGGCCCCCATACGGCAAATTGGCGTTATGATCTCAGCGTTACGAGCGGATTAATCTTGTAAACTGGAGGCCCACTGAATTGCCCTGTGATAGCAGTCCAGGGCACACCCTGCTTCTTGGCAGTGGACATTTGGGATAGGCTAGTCCAAATCGTAACTGGTGTAGAAAATGGACGTATAGACTTGTAAATGCAATATCAAAAACCCATATGCATAAAGTGCATAATGCATTGACTCAATGAATGTGTGCCTGTGTAGTTGTGTGTGCTTGTTTGTGTACGTGTGAGAGGTGTATGAATGTCATCCACAAGATTAGTGCCGCTGTTTGATTTGAGAAGCTCCATATTTGAATTGCGACCTATCACAACAAGCTGCCCATAGAACAACAGAGATACATAGACAGCTATGCAGTGTTGGTAGAGTAGCCTATAGTTGCACTGCCTTTCCCAAGCCACTGCTTTCTTTGAAGCTGCATTGTGTGTGTGTTTGTATGCGTGTGTTTGTGCATGTGTGTGTGTGGTTGAGGGTTAAATGGACAGTGGAGCGTGACAGACAGACAAGCTCTCACAGACTGAGGCCCATTCTACCCTCAAGCTATGGTAGCTCAGACAGAGAGCGAGGGAGACTGTGGCCAGCAAAAAAGTTCTTTTTTTTTTAATTAGTTGCTTGTGTCCCTAGGCTGTGAATTCCACTGGGAAGGTGAGAAAAGAGAGGGACGATGGGCAAAATCGACAGAGAAAGAGAAAAAAAACAGGCAGCGGTGTTTTTCTCCTAAATATTGCTCAAGCTTTTACTCCATGAACTGACCAAACACAGACCATCACAAGCAGGTAGGAGAATTAGATGAAGGGGAGGGAACAGGCTCGAATCCCCGGGTGGGTGTAGGTGTGTTTTGTGTTGGTAAAGACTGACAGAGGTCAGGTAGTCACAGAATGACCATTTCCCCAAGGCTACAAGGATATTACCTTCCACTGAAACATATATGACACAGAAAGCCAACTGTGTTATCTGACTGCCATGATTGACATCCACACACAAACAGTGACATGAATATACACAAAGAACATAGACAGGGCCATCCATCAACAGGCTTAAGCAGATTACCTGTCGATTTGTCCGGCAGGCAATAATTGGGCGAGTTTTCGAAGTAGACTAGGTCATTCTTGGTGGAATTTCGAAAAGCTTTGTTTGCTACAGTAAATCCAGTTCCATTCTGGTTCATCGTCACCTCGATGGCCCCGTTGTATTTTCTCCGCAGGTAGTCGCCGGTCTTTCTGAAGTCCGACATGGCCATCCAGCACGTTCGCAGCGCACAGGAGCCGCTCACACCGTGACATTTGCACTCTAGCTTCATGAAACGCTTCACTGCCTGTATGCATAAAGAGTAAATTAGTGTTGTTATTGTTTGTATTTATTTATTTGTTACTTTTTGCATTATTAGTTTCCTGTGTCTAAAGGTTTCGATGAAAGCATTTCTTACTTCAGTCACGCTCTCAATGTGTAAAAGAATCACAGAATTTAATGCGTAAAATACATTCATGGGAGCTGTATCTTGAATCAACCATTTTGTGTCACGGACTGATTGAGACACTCATGTTCCTTTTGCGGCTGGAAACCGTGGTGGGGTTGACTTACTAAACATTGAAGCATTTAAAAACGAAAGCCCTCAGGAATAACGATTAAGCATTGAAATAAATGTAAAAATGGATAAAAAATATTTTTGAAGTTATAATCTGGAAATGCATGATCAAATTAAGACGATCTGATTGATTGCTCCCGGGATGTGATCATGTGCAAGGAGATCTCACGAAATTAGAACGTCACAAGATTTGTTACTAACCCTACTTTCATGGGATGGGAAGGATGGCTGGTCGTCATCTGCCCGTTTAATTGTATTGCATTTTATTATAATTATTATGTTCTATTTACACCGTTTTCTTTCATTTATTGTCTGATTTACTTCAACTTGCAAACCAAAGTTAGAACGCTGGACTGATCGACCAAAGTCCCGTACATTTCCACTGTCTTTGATTGGGTAAATATGCTCACAGCTTCCAGCTGGTCAAATAATAGCACGATTCTAAATTATATTATCACCCAGCCCTACTAGCATCATCAGAAGGTAATCGACAGTGGGATTGGTGAGTGGGTTGACGTATGCATTTTTTTTTTTTTGTGCGGCCCGGCCCCTAATGATACAGGAGTTGGGGACCACTGCCTTGACTTTCAAGACCACCAATTTGAGGGTGGATAACAATAGCATGGTACAAATTATGTCATTGTACCACTAAGCTATATGTACCATTGACACATTACATAGAACTGAAATTCTTAGCATAATCAAAATATGTCGGGGGCTATATTTAAAATTCCAAAAAGAATGTATAGTCATTTGCAGAATAATAATAATTAAAAAATGTTTTAGGTGAGCGTGCCAAATTGTTTGCATGACAAAGTCCTCAACCTTGCCAGGGATAACATAGCTATTTAAAGGAAGAACGTTGAAATACATGCTAAAATAAAGTCAGTATAGTCATGCACTCACAGTTCTTCCACAGCGGTTGTTATGCAGGTTCATGAGCGCCCGAGCGTCACGGACTGTCTTTTCTTTGGCATCAATGAAGGCTTTGGCAAACCCGATCCCGTAGTTGATATGGTCACTACATCCCCCCCAGTCAAATTCTCCTCTCTCGTCTTTGTCTCGACCGCGTTTCTGCGGATCACAGTTGCACATCTTAAGCTCCCCTTGGCTGCAGGCACGAGTGAGCGCGTACACAACCCCGGCGGAGGAGATGGCATAGACAAAGGCTGCTTCCCGGCTGCCTGCAACAGAGAGCAAGAAAGGGCGCAAAATACCAATTAGACTGATATTAATAGCAACCTGTTTGCTATTTTGCCTGTTTTTTCAGATCTTCAAAGTTTTAGGATCAGATCATGCGATGACCTTTCCTGTTATTCAGTCAGGACATGATAATGGACATATTGTGACTTAAAAAAAAACAAAAAAACTTGAGGAAATAGTCCGATCCTATCATCTACATCTTCCATTGCAATCCCCTTTTAGTTTTGCTGTGCTGTCAATCATGTGCAATGTGATGAAAAAAAAGGAACGTCTGAACACGATGTCCATGTCTAAACCATTAATGAATGTGTTAGGGCTCTTCCAGATGAATGACTGCATTTTGGTTTTGTACTCAGCTCTACAAACTTAACAATGTATTATTTGACAGACTAAAACTAAAATTACATCAAGACAATCCAACCATTTTTTGGTTTACACATTGCGATTCTGCAGTATATCCTTTTTACATTGTTGATGGCAAATGAAAGGAAGGAGTAAGAGCCAAAAATGCTCTGTTATCCAACCTGTTGACTCTGCATTGACTGGAATGTCTTGTTTCATCAGTGAGTGAAGGGGGCGGGCTGGATGAGGGCAGTGGGTGACGTGGGCTGTTTGTGTGGGAGGCTGAAGGAGGGCATTACTGTTCATCATTCAAACTAACGCTGTTTGCCTGACAATGAATATCTCTCTAAATATTTACATCTTCAATAATGTTTATCCCTCTCAACCACTCACACAGAATGTATCTCTTTATCTAATGCAACACATTTTTATCCCCAACAAGCATGCTTTGAATAGCTTTCAGTAGTGCAGACACTTACTAAGACTGAACAATCCTAGTTCGTGCCACACCAGAGTACTCACCAAAGATTGTTTAGCCAACTTTGCTTGGAATAATGGGGAAAGTAATTCCATAAATAATTGGCTTCTTGTAATGTATATTACAGAAGACTATAAAACATTAGCCAGAGTTTCATCTACACATATGCACTGTTTCTTTAAGCCCGAGGCCTAACGCCCAAAGCTTTGTGGAAATGTGTCAGATTTTTGTCTAATTCTGTCTTTGACTACAGTTCACCAGTTTGAGAAGCTTTATGGCCATTATTCTGCTCCAATGTGTAGAACAATTCAACCCTTGTGCCGTACTGTATTATGACTTTGGGTCATTTTCTTCCACCTCATTCTTGCAGTATTTTAGCCAAGAGATGGCACACTCCTGATATTATGATCAATGTTATGTTTATGTTAAAATTTGACATGTTGTTACCATCTGGGTGAAATTTCAGCTCCATAGTGTCTTCTTTGATTGTTTTCCCTTTGATGTGAAAATTCTTTGATGTGAATATCAAATGATTGACCAAAATACAACACAAGGAGTAACTTTGTGAGGTCAGGAAAAAGATGCTGCAAATCATCAAAATGGCCTACATCCAAACAGATAGGTGCCTATTTTTATAGACAGACACCCATACACATTACATAAATATTGACGTAACTTCATTTTAATGCCAGTCTAGTCAAATGTGCTGCCCCAATTGTACCTTTAAAAATGCCCAAAATAGATAAATCGCATGGCCATAAGATGCAATGTATAAGTCAGTCGACGTGGACTTACTTCTCAGCAAGACTCGCCCAAACACAGTGGGATCGCGTTCCAGTGTGCTGCAGTTCCAGCGATGGTGTCTGAATTGGTGCTGGCATTCTCTGATCCACTCTTTTGTACCCTCGCCAATGGCCTGCATGATGTCTGGGTGGTGCAGGCACAGTTGCCGTTGTTTGTTCACCAAGGCTGGGATGTTGTCACAAATCACACGGGCACCCAGTGCACCTATGTACCTGTGTATGGAAAAATCATTAGTGATAAATTGATTCAAATTTTACCGTATTTTCTTAAAATATTCATTCGCCAGATGGGTGCAGTTTTGGCTGATCGCAGTTGTGGATTACAAGTGAACAAATTACAACCGAGATACATTGGTACACACAAATAGAGACACACGCAATGATAATTACAGTGGTGCTTTGTTACTGAAAACACTTCTATCACGTATAATCTTCCCTCATTAAAAGAAAGGCAAATATCATAATTGTTTTCCGGCCTTGCATTGTGCTCATGCTGGTGGGTGTGCTTTGGCCGCTAAGGGACAGTCTAATACAGTCATACAGGTATACAAAGAAGAGATTCACAACAAAGGAACTCAGTAAACTGCAGTAACATTCTTTTTTAATATAAATATTCTTTTTTAATATAAACATGTTTTTTTAAATATAAAGGATATGGAACACTGCAACTGGCTTGCAACCAGTTCAGGGTGTCCCCCGCCTGCTGCCCGAAGGCCGCTAGGGATAGGCACCAGCAAGCCTGCGACCCTTGTGAGGATGAGCGTCTATGGAAAACGGATGAATGGATGGATATGGAACGTATGTGAGTATTATATTTGCTGTCAGATGTTGTGTTAGCATTCTGTTAGTGGGCTTTTATTTGGCAAAGGTAGTTGTTTGAAATATATGGCATACCTGTTCCCTTTTTTTCATGGTATGGTTTAGTTTGATGGGCCCCTGTCATTGAAATTCAACTTTTTGGAGTTTATAAGCATGTTACAATGTGAAATTCTCTCCCTCCGAACGCTTCAAATGTGTTGTTTTCCTTCCTTGAGCCATTTCTGAGAACTGCTTGCTTGAGCTGCGCTCGCATCATCAACCCTCCCTGTGCAGATAAAAAAAAAGGATTGTAGGAGGCACATTGACGTCAGAGCAAAGGGAAGGTATGGCGTAAGATCGTTGTCAAAAAGAGACGTATTTGACGTGACCATTCATTTGAGTATGACTCTTAATTGTGTTGAATTTACAATTTGAAAACTTACACGTGCAAAGCATTTTGATGACAACTCGCATTTGCACAACTATGACTTCACAAGACGTGACTTTATGTATTGTGTGGATTCCCATCTTTGGCTTTGTAGATCTGATCATTTACATTTGAGTTGACTATGCAAATTAAGGAGACGTCACACCAAGCTACCGAAAAATGGCACATGCGTAAAGCAGAAAAATCACAAAATTAAACTGTAAATAGGAGTTTTCAATTACTCATCAGTCTTTAATGTTAAGGATAATGTATGCACATTTTTAGTGACGCTTTTGTGGGCCAATTGAGGACAACTGGTTACAAATTTGCTTCAATTTTGGAAGCTTCTGTAACTGCTTGGTTCCTCTCCTTGCAGAAACAAGCAGTGCAGTTGATTTGAAAGAACCCTTCCCTTTGAATTGGTCTTGATGCACACCTGAACGTTGAAGTGGAATCCTAATAACATAAAAAATCCTAATAAAGATTAATTGCAAATAAAGATTTTTTTATATTATTCCTTGTTCGCTTATTTATTGTTGCGATTATGTCACAACCTTTTGTATCAACTTTGGATCACTCCTCAGGTTTAGCATCATGAACAGCAGATCGCTTGCAATGTGAATGTCCAACTTATTCATAAATTACGTTATGAAATTGCACTGATAGGCTAATGACCTGTGACTCCAAATCCATATATCGTTTGAAAATCATCAATACAAAGTAAAATATCAATTGGAGGTTATTATCGAGAGATTAAAAGCCACATAACCACAACGATAAATAAGTAAACATTATATATACTATAACATCTTTATTTGCAATTAATACACTACATCGGTGGAAGGCCCTTGTACAGTGTCTACTGTGCCCCCCTACTGCCCGGGAAGCGTAAACACGCCCTTGCCCTTGCTTTTTCATTTTCTCCATGTGAAGTACAGTCGTGTTTACGTCTACTTTTGAGTTTCTTTTCTTTGTAGAATCACAGTCGTGCGCACATAAGCTTTTATACATTGTTATCGTGTCATGGTCGGTCGGCTTCAGAACAGGGTCACAAATGGGTGTGGCGGCCACATTATCAGCGGTATGATTTCAGTCAACGAGGTATTTCCCCTCCTGGTTACAAACGTCACTACCAAAAAACTCTTTTTTCATAAGCAATTAACTTGCCAATGTGCTAAAGGTAATGAAAAGACTGTAAGGTTGGTCACATGTAAGTCAAATTACAGCTGTAGTCATCCGGGAGATGCAAGTCTGCTCCCAGATTCCTACCAAGGTGTCCTTGAGGAAATCCCTTGCTCCTTAGCCCCTTAGATGGCCAATTGCAGCCCGTGTTCAAATTTTCACAGCCAGCACCACCAGCACTATTGTCCACAATATAAAATACATGGGTATGAAAAAAAAGCAACCTTATTTTCATGGCCATAAGGGGAATTCAAAAGTCTTAAATTATTGCCAAAATCACGAGGCATCTTAATGATGCACTGCATTGTGTGTCCACTTAGTTTCAAAATGTGTAAATGTTGCTGAGTGACATCGATGAGCGCTCTCCTTGACTGACTGAAAACCTTTCCTGCCCACATGCCGCTTAGCTGTATAAAAAACGGAGGATGTGACAGAGGACAGGATGGTGACATTAAAGGGGGAGGATGGGCGTAAAAGAGGAGGAATGACATGCACTAGAATCTAAAAAAAATGATTCCGCCAAAAAAAAGAACATCAAGCAAGAAAAAAAGAGTGTCATTTGAAAAACAAGTCATTTCTTGATTGTTTATTTATTTATTTATTTTCAGTGCCCTGAATTGATTGCTTGAACTTCATTTCTAATCAACACTGTGAACGTGATTGATTTCAGACCAGCACTGTGTCACAACGAAGGCTCACTCTGGGGACCAAAGATTATCAAGTTGATTTAGTGTTGTGCACACACCAACCCCACTCCTCTGGTTAAACGCGGTAATTTGGCTGCTTGAAAATGTCGATCAAGGGGGAAAATATCATGCTGTTCACTGTTTTGACTTTAGAAGTTTACGGTGACCATGAAATAATGAATGGTATGCGATATTTCTATTTAAGTTAGATATGTTTCATTTTCCCAAAAGTGTTTTTTCAGAAAGGCCTTTTCTGCATTTGCTGTGTCTTCAAATATGATTTTGGTAAAAACTTGAAGATGAAAATGTGCCAATAAGAATGCCATTTGCAAATTAAAAAAATCCTAAAATACTTCATTTGTATTGAATGTTATTGGTTCAAAGAATGCCCAGTGAAACGGATTGCTCCCAAACATTTTTACCTACTAAATCTGTTCCATGCTGAGTTTATACCGTGCAGCAGAAAGATGAAAACACTTAAATGTTTTTCTTTGACTCTCAAATTTTATAACACTTTAAGGTTTGTGTATTGGAGGTAGAAGGAAACCATTTACTTCTCTTTGCAAATAAATAGACGCTTAACCTCTCTCCACCTGGATGCGTGTTTAAATGTCTCCCAATGAGACAGTTGAAACCACATGCTGCCACAAATCAGGGCAATGGGCCTCGAATAACCCTGTCCATTTGAGACCCATTTAACACTCATTTTCTTTTCACTCATGTCTCTCCCACGCTCTCTGCCGAATCTTGCACACAAACTTAATAAAAGAGACATGAAACACGACAGACAGCTTTTCCACGGTGATGTCTGAAAGCGATCCTAGTGTGGCGACGTGTGTGTATGTGTGTGTGTGTGTGCATAAGTGCGGCCAGTGGCTGAGGAGGGCTTCGGTGGGTCACAGAGGAGGTGTCATGAGGTGCGTAGCTGTGTGGTCGTTTTACAAGATCCTGCGGGAGAAGATGGATACCAGCGGCTCTCTTAACCCCCCAAGAGAGGGACTGGAACAAGAGGAAGACGGAGAGTGCTCATCAAAGGCAAGGACCAGCCAGGCAGCAACTCATCCTTAATTTCTTCGTTTTCTCTCACGAGTCAGGAGGACTTGAGTTTATTGGGTTGTAAATCAAAACCCATACACTTAAAACAGCTTGCTCGTGTGCTACAGGGTGGATGATGGGAAGAAAACCTGCGAGGGTAAGGAACAAGATTGAGGGCTCGAAATTTTTGCTCCTGCTGCCATGTTATATTTTAAAAAACAAATCTGTGGCTCCAATTTTAATTGATAAGGTCACGTACACCAATTGGTAACCCTTCTCCCTTTTAAGAACCGCTGCATTAGAGCATCAGTAATGGGCCAATTTCACCTCCCACAAGCAATCTTGGGGGTGGCATGGCTCGGTGGTAGAGTGGTCGTCTCCCAGCTGAGAGGCTGTGGGTTCGATCCCCGGACCATCAAGACCATGTCGAAGCATTCTTGAGAAAGACACTCAACCCTCAGTTGCTCCTGATGCTGCGTCATCGGTAGGTAAATGACTAGTTAGTGTAAAGCGCTTTGAGTACCGGAGGTAGAAGAGCGCTATATAAATGAAAGTCCAAGTCCATATCCCTGAAAGTGAGCTATAGAAATTGATAAATGACTTGAATCTAAAGAAATACTTTAAAACAAAACTTGGACATCTCATCTCAGACTTGGACTTGGCATCTTTTATGAAATGTTGATGGATTTGATAGGTGTTTGGAATAAATGAACAATCTGGAGAAGACAGTTAAAAAAAAAAATAGCTGCATGATGGTTGTCTCGCTGAAATTTGATCTTTCTTCATAAATATGTCTATAATAGCTTTACAGAACATTTATAATAGTATGCCTTATGTTCAGACTGCTCGGTGAAAAAGTCAGCATGCATGCAACCCTGTTGAGGATGGATAGACGAACTTATATAACGATGGATGCACAAATGGATTTAGTCTAACATTTGGATGATGGATGGATGGATGGAGTTAAATATTATTTGTAGTTTTAGTAAATTTGTAGTAAAAGGACACCATAACATTAAAAAAATCTGCTGTATTAAACCTTATACAAGTAAAGTGTAGCATATGGGAATTTTGCATTTTTTGTTTGTTAGTTCACGTAGTAAACATGATATAGGAACGCTGCTGTCTGTCACAGGGGTGCGAGGCGGGTAGGAAGGCTGGCGTTGTTGCGGAGGTGAAGGACCCAAAAGCAGGAGGGCGTCGAGACAGGGGCTTCATGTAATCCATATTTATCAACTCAAGGAACGGGAACAAAAGTGGGAAAAACAGGCTGGCAAAAACTCTAACTAAGGGCGCAGGCAGGCTGGGAAAACAGAAAACAAACCCTAACGGACGGGCGGCAGAAAAACACGGAGCTGACGGATGATGGGCGAGACGTGACAATACGACAGTACGAAAATGAGACAATGATCCGACAAGGGCTGTAACGGAAGCTAGGTTTAAATACATTCGCACACTAATCAGAAACGCACGGCAGCTCGGCAAGGATAATAGGCAAAGGGAGCGGATTGGAGGACACGAGGGGCAGGTAACGCAGACAGGTGGACTAAATCAAAACTAGCCGTGGACTAAATCAAAACTAACCCAGAGGGACACAAGAGGAGCAGAAGCAGGAACTATATACGTAAACAGAAAGGAACAGAACCCCTCAAAATAAACCCACAACCCAAAATCCAACAAACCATGACTCTGTGTTGCTCTAAAACAGCATTAAAATAAAATAAAATTCACAAGAGACACATAAACAAATACCCATTAAAGCCTAGAAACAACTTACATGTATTCTATATGTCTACCCGAGCAGCAGGGTGGCGGAGTGTTAACATGTTCCCCTCAGAGGCCCGTTTTCAATCCCACCTTGCCCCCGGCCTTCTTGTCTGGAGTTTGCATATTCTCCTCCTGCTTGCATGGATCTTCACGTGGATCTCCACATTACAACAACATGCATTGTAGGTATATAAAATATTCCAAATTGCCCTGAGGTGTGATCGTGAGTGTGAATGGTTGTTTGTCTCTGCCCTGTGATTGGCTGACAAACAGTCCGGGGTGTCCACGGATCGCTCTAATGGGATAGGCACCGGCAAACCAGTGAACCTAGTGAGGTGAAGCAGCTATTGAAAATGAAGGGAGGGATGGATTATATCTACTCTGCATAATGTTGAAATGCGGTTAAAAAAAAAAAAAAGCAACGGAGTTACACGGTGTCCTTTGGTTGATCTGCATTAATGGTGTTGCCTACACCAGAGCCGGACTCGGGTACCTTTAGCAGGAAAATCAAATATACAGTATCTACTAGCTTTTTTATCCCACAATGTCTGAAGGAGAGGAAAACGTCAACTAATTCATCTAGGTTTTTGAGGAAAGACAGAATTTTGGTGAGTGCACGGATTTCACTTAAGAAGATGGACTTCTTTGGAAACAATGTAGGCCTATGTTTTTTTTTTATATATTATTATTACTACTGTAATGTTTCATTTGACAGAACTACCTTGTTAGTATTTGTACTTTAATGATGTAATCTACCTCCCACAGGATGGCAGGACGCGATCTCTTTTGCTCATTTTGGGTGAACACAGTAAGGAGTCTAATTGGAGACCAAGCGCTCAATCAACATTTACATTTACTAGCGCCGATTGGCGGCCTTTTTGGCACATTCGTAACGTGTGTGCTACACTGAGCGCCCAGAGAGTACACAACTCGAGCGAGCAGAGATCTCAATGTTGAGCGAGGGAAGGAAGGCTATCATGAGCGAGCAATGACAGATTTTGAGTGAACAAAAAGTTTTCTTGTGCTCAAAATTCATCGTTGCTCGCTCAGACTCTTAACATTGCTTGCCCAATATTTTTTGTATGTGCTCAAAATCTATCCTTGCTCACTCAATACATTTTTCTGTCCTCAAAATCTGTTCTTGCTTGTTCAAAATCTTTCATTGCTCGCTCTTGATTGTGGCACAAATATAATTCCATAAGGTAGGAAGTCACTGATATTTTAGGAAAAAAGAACGTCAATCGAGAAAATTTGAAGGGAATCTATACAATTTACATAAATGCTAATCGCTGTGAAATAATGCTCTAATAGATGACACTAGATCCTTGTCACGACCATGCTTCCAGGAGGAACTTCAAAATAAAATTGGTCCGCTGCTGTTCGTTTCATACATTACTTGATATAATACGTTTTATTTTGAAGAATTGTCTGGCTTCCTTTAGAATCAGCAACATTGACAGAATGATTTCACTAGGGAACATGCTAACATGCCCCCCCCCAAAAAAAAAACACTTCAGAGCGCACATGCCACATACAATTTCATATAGTAATTCATTGCTACTCTATTCACGCCTCATAAGCAATGTGCCACATTGCTCATTAATATGGCAATTTATTAACATGTAGCTGATATTCCTTCCCAGAGGAGCCCATTGGGAGGAAATGAAATCATTGCAAGAAGTTGATAAGTTTATCGACAACAATGTTTTAAAAACATTGCTTTGAATTGTTTTAAATAAAGAATATTGATTTGACTTAAATATTTAGAGATGAATATCGGAAAGTTATTCGGACGCAGCAGGGATAAAGCAGCGAGGGAGGCAAAGGAAGTTCTAGCTAGCTAGACAACATAAGTCTGTCTTAAGTTCATGCTAAGTTAGCTAACGTTATTTCTTGTGTCAATCCAACCATATTCTTTTGCTGTACGAGCTGTCGGGCTAATTTGCAGTGAGTTTCAACAACATGAGATGATGATAATGAAAAATGCAGCATTGCGCTTGTGTTAGTTGACAGATAGAGTGTCTGGATCAAGGGTGTCAAATGGTTCTGGTCTACAAATGGGTTTAATCCGCAAAATGTTTTAATGAAGTACAAAAATTTACAAAAATTTTCAATAAAAGAAAAACTTTTAAGGTTTTATGATTAACAGCAATGTTAATATTTTGTAATTAATAGCGTTGTTTTACTTGTTTTATTTTGGACTGTGCTGTTAAAAAAAGAATAATAAAGTTATTAATATTAGTTAATTATAAAGTTCTTGTTTAAATGTATATGAACGTATAGCATGATTTTATTCGTCCAGCCCACTTGGGAATAGATTTCCTCTATGTGGCCAGCAAGCTTAAATGAGTTTGACACCCCTGCTATAGATGGTGCAGTGGTTCTCAAGTTGTCTACCTTTAGGAGGACTTGTTTGTCCTTGCAAAGATTCTGGACCCCCCCATTTTAATACATTTTATGGTGACATTTGTTAATATCTGTTGGTTTTTGCTCAAGTCTTGTAAATGCAGTTTCAACCTTGGACTTACTTTGCCCTTTTTACTGCGCACATTTGGGGACTCCAAAGGAGAGAGCGGGATAGAATTCATCACTGCTCTGTTCATTTCAGTGGGGAAGCTTGAAATATTTGGAGTGTTTTGAATGAGGAACATGCAATGAATATAAGTGATGTGGCGGCTATTTTTGTTGCTGAATCAGAAAATGTCATAAAGCTCCTCCAGAGACTCTCATATGGCAAAGGTGTATCCAGCTCTGCAGACTGTTTAGAATAATTACATTTGGTTAAAAAAAAAAACAAAAAAACAACGGAATTATTATTTTTGAATATAAATGAATAACAACATAAATGCTTTATGCTTGGTATGCGCTTTATGATTTTAAATATATGTTTGACCCTCTGAGGGGATTGAATAAGGGATCACTTCTGCACTACAACATTCTGTAGTATACAGTACATACGATACAATACATACGATACAATAACCATTTAATAGCAACCTGAAATGCTGAAACAATACAACCTCTACGTACATATTATGTTTTTACGAGGCAAGCAGGTCTGGTTGAGGAAAAAGGACTCACCACCATGAAGAATCTACTCGTGGTGTGATCAGAAGCAGCAGCAAAATGCACGCACAGTAAATCCTGGAAGCGGCTCTGGGATTTTGTTGCGACTTGGACAAAACTCCTCGAGACCCACTACTATGTGCGCTTAGAATCTTGTTTGAAGCCATCGTGGTTTCCTCCGTGGGGTCACTCTCGCAAACAAAATGCTCGAATCAAAATGAAGCCGTCGAAGGCGTTTGCCGATTAGGGAGGAAAATTGGGTGTTGTTATCAAGCGTGCGGCCCCATGCCAAGCACTCTAGAAGAGTTGAAGGAGCGCGTCTTGGGTGCCATGTGCGCACAGGACGCTGTGCGCCGTCTGCCTTTCCTGAGCACAGCAGCAACAAGTGTGACCACTCCACTTTTTGCTCTAAGGCCAATCCTTGTTTGTGGTTTCTTCAAAAGCAAATATGATAATAAGCAACGCGGTCGGGATTGCAGCTGGAGTTGAAAAGAGAGGGCGCAAAAGCGAACGTAAACTGGTTTTGCCGCCTCTGTGTTGGAAATGATGCTCGGACCGGACCAGTCCTTTATCAGGGTGGCGTACACATGCACTGACGGAGCTGCGGGGAAAGAAGAGAGGGAGAGATAGGGGGAGGGCACCCTGCTGACGCCCAGAGGAGGTTATGGGGTTTGACTCGAAGAAGATATTGAAGAGGGATGAGTGTGCGCTCGTTTGCACGCTTCTACGTGTGTCTGGGTTGCTTTGGCCCAGGAATGGCTCAGTAAAACAAGGCAATAAACAAGGCAATGAAATGTATTTTCCTTTTCAATGGGCTTTAATGGGTATTAAGGATAACGAAGCTCATATAGCAACAATAATAGTAACAACATCAACAACAACAACAATGATCATCATCATAATCATACACTCCCCCACAAGGAAGACAACATCTACCAACCAGCAGCTTTGTCACGAGTGCTTTCACCAATACTCACTACTGTGAATTGTATTCCCTGGTTGATTTGCCCTCAAATTCACTGGCCTGTGTTTATCTATAAAACAGTGATTAGCAAGAACCTAGTCTATTTTTGCTCTCTGATCACGTTGGATATCACCACCTGTACTCTTTGTTCCTGTAGTGTTACAAACACCTTCATTCCCAAAGCCCACATGACTTTTTCAATGAATCGCTCTTAACCAAGAGTAAAATTAATCTAATGCATCCCAATATCATCATTTGTGTACATGCATGCGGCATCATTTTTAGCCTGTGGTGAAGATTTTAATCACCTTGTGCTATCACGTACTGGAATGTATTATGTGAATTGTTTCTCATCGATTGATTTGCTTTTGTATGCCGGTAACCTTTTTTTACTCTCCTGTCCGCAAACACGTTGTCATTGTGAATGAGAATCTCTTTCTCAGTTGGATTACTTGGATAAAGACATTTTAAACAAATAAATGAAATGTAGTTGCCTGAAAATGAAGCATGAAATCAGAAGGAACAAAGCAAGAGTTCAATATGGTCCTCCTCGTTCCGAAAGCATGTAAAAACAAGGAAGAAAAGAACAATTAAATGAAACATTATCATTATTATTATTATTTGGGGTGAATCATTTTCATTAAGAAAAAAAAAAAAAAAATATATATATATATATATATATATATATATATATATATATATATATATATATATATATATATATATATATATATATATATATATATATATGCTTATGCAATGCACATGGCTAAACACATCCTTTCAAAATTGATCAAACTAGAAAAAACATGCAAAGGTGTATGTGATGGTCTTAATGTGCATTTAAATTCTGTTCCAATATCAGTCTGCTCAAACTTGGACGCTCATGCTCTCGACAAGATGATGAAATCATTTCAGACGATCCATAACCCAAGTGATGATCAAGACATAAATGTTGGACCGCGTTATATGAGCTAATAAGGGCTAAAGACGAATGAAAGACGGTTCTTTCTAGATGAAATTATGTTTTATTGCTGTGGCATTTAAAACGGCTGCAGCTTTGTAGCGCCTAACGCACTGCAAAAGTCCAAGTACTTGGCCGGAGAATGGAGCCACATTGTCCATTGGAACAGCCCGATCTTTTAAATATGAACCACATGTGTTCAAGACAGATCACCGAGACAGCTTTAGGATAAAAGAAGACACTCACACACACAGACAACTTACCTTACTCTTGCAGGTAGTCCACATGCTTGGCAGTCAACTGCCACTTGAAATTCTCAATGTCGTTTGTTTGCCATATTGGGTTAAGAATGCAGGTTTCGGAGTTGACCCACAAACTAAGGAACAAACCAGGCAAATCCCTATTGGAATTGAAACTATTAGAATTAGGGACTTGTCAACTGCGATTTCATGAAAAAACTTCTGACCGTAATCGTCTTCCAGAGATATTTTGTATTTGGGGCTTGACCGGCATCTGGCAAAGCACCCTTCAGGCAGTGATGTGCACCTTCAAGTCAGTTTGGAGGCAACAGCTGATATCCCTTTTAGTATTAATTCTTGTCATATTTACCGCCTGTTGAGTGAGTTTGAGAGTCTTGGACCGTGATTTTTAATCACTTAGTTTGATTAGAGAGGGAGATGCTCTATGCTGTAGAATGACCGGTCATGATACTGGCACAGGACTAATGGCCCTGTAAGGTGCCCCATGGGCGGATTAAACTGAGGGCTGTCAACAGTCAGGCAGTCCCAGGAAGAGCTCAGAATATATTCTGGGCTCTTGGCTTGTTGAACCTGGGAAAGATGGTTTATTGTAAACCAGGTTCCTCTGTCCTGTATTGGTAGACTCACAGGTAGCCGTGCCATTTAAGGAGTTACTCACACATTATGCTGCCGTAGCAAAAATGCGTTACATTTATTAAGGGGTTCATTAGGATACTCTAAGACAGGCAAGAGTGTGCAAAAAGGTTGTGGCTGAGTGGAGCCTATTCTTCCTGTCTTCAGGCATGAGGTGGGGCACATAAGTATTGGAATTGTTTTGGGTCATTACAGTTTGCAGGTGTACCCAATTAAGCGTGATGAGAGTTGCCCCAGGAGAGTTTTGTGAAAATGTGAAATGTGAAATTGATGAATTTAAGCGATGCCGTTAATGAGGGTTTGTTTGAACGAACGGCATGTGGGGGATGTGGTGAAAGAAACATTGCAAGTTGGATAAGAAGTTACCACACATTTAACATTTGCTGGAGCTTATTTCACTTATAAAGGGACTGACATAAACATTGACAAATGGTGGAAACAGTTTATGCAAGAAAGCATAAGTTGTTTGTATTTTCTGGTTAAATATGTTGCAATCAACTACTTGCATTCGGGCTTCTTATAGAAACACGCAAAACAATCACTGAATTACATATCCAAAATTTGCATAATGCCATTCATTTTTCCATTCCAGCACAGTGAAATCTTTAACATATCAATCAGCTTTTAACGTTTCAGTACACACGGTTTGCATTTCAGGTTTTGGACTAATTTGTTGTCAAATGTTTATTTCTGTGCAATTTTAGTTGCACTTTTATGCAAACTACATTTTACTTGCATTATTATTTTCAGTTTTGCTCTTCAAACTGAAAATAATGTTGCAAAAACCTTATAAAATATATATATATATATATATATATATATATATATATATATATATATATATATATATATATATATATATATATATATATATATATATATATATATACATATATATATATATATATATGTTAGGGACACACTTTGGTCTCAGTTTTTGATCAACATTATCCTCTCAGGTGTACAGCCTGGACTAGCCACCAGTTACTTATAGCCGAGAACAATAAAGTATTTTAAATGAATGTTAGTCATAGTGGTGGTAATTAGAGATCAGTTAGTTTTGAGTAAGTACATGTGATAAAAAGTGTTATAATATATCGGGGCGTCTGCGGTCCACCTGGCTGGAATGTTGGATGGTTCCTGCCCAATGGCTTTGCCTGCTGTCAAGACATCACTGCACTATATAGCACAATATGTTTTCTGTAATTTATATTGTTTATGTGTATGTCTGTGTTTGGTACATGCAGCACCCTCTTCAACCTGTGGGCCTGGAAGGGGCCTCCTCCCACCTGTGGTCCCTTCTGGAGGTTTCTGATTTTCCCCTAATTGGGTTTTTTGAGTTTTTCCTTCCCCTTCTGGGAGCTTTGACAGGGGATGCTGTGTGTACCTTACACTGAAAGGCATCTGTGAAGCCCTTTGAGACTTCGGTGATTTAGGGCTATACAAATAAAATTTGATTTGATTTGATTTGATTATAGACAATGAACACTTTATCGGTCAGATCTGATCAATATTTGATTAAAAAATGTAAATAAATAGAATAGAATGTAATAGAATAGAATATGATAGAATGTCCTCATTGTCTTTGTATAAGTGTATACAGTACAACGCATGGGAGCCTGTTGCATACTGAAAATTGTAGTTCCATAAAGTGCAATTGTTATTTTCAGTGTCTTCTTGTTTTGTTGTGATTGAGAGTGTCAATATCTCTGAGGAAAAAGCTGTCTAAGTCTTTTTGTTTGTTCCTTAGAGCAAGCTGTTACATATACTTTCAAAAAGCCATGTCCCTATTGATACTTATGCCAAGATCTGTCTCTGGGCTTATGGTGAGCAGCTTTAAAAATACTTCATCCAGCAATTTCTTCTCGGACTGGCGTCTTAAAAGGTTTTCAATAAGAATTTTTCTGTATTTCCAGACTAAGATTTTGAGTGTAATCATAAATCAGTAACAAATCTGTCCTAAATAGCCACAATAGACTGTGACTACGTACTGTGGACGTGAATCAGCGGAATATCCAGCAGCAAAGGTCGCAACATAACACAAAGCCTAAAAATACTTTGTCCTCCAGGGACAGATGAACCCCAACGTTCGAGTGTTTGTGTGTGAACGAGAGCAACGGATCTGTGATAATTTATCGTTGAGTAACTTTAGATCTGCCGACACACAACAGCCCTGGAAGTCCAGAAGCTTCTGGAATGATTGGCTGACGCTCAGAGGAGGTATTGGAGCTTGTTCTCCGACACTTTTCTCCCTGCGAGAAGGGTGTAATGACCCGCGTGCGTTCAGGCTGAAAAAAATACCAGCAAACATGTACACAACTGGTGCCAGGTTCCTCTTATGCTACGGTATGTTTTTGGACAGTGGCATAGTGCATATGATTCATCAGTTATCCACATTAACAGCCAATCTCAAGTCATTGCAGCATGAGTTGCTCTCAGTGAAGACACAAGTAAAGGTGGCAAGACACAAAATAGCAATAGATGAAGGTGGATGCAGCGAAGAACAAGCAGAGTGTCTCTGGGAAGAAACCTCACAATTGAGCAACTTTTAAGTCTCTCCAAATGATTTTACTCAAAATAACTCAAAGTATGAGGTTATTTGATATGAAAGAATATAACGTTTTCCATAGAACATATATACATATATACGTTTTCCCTAGAACATATATACCTGCTATATATGTTATTATGAAGCTACCTGCTATATATGTTATTATGGCTCACTTGTATCTTAAAGTAACAATGTAATGTACAAAACATTTTGAGCCCCTTAAAATTGGCACATTCTACATGAACTGTGATGCTTGAGTGCGAATTCCGTGAAACTTGTAACATAAGCATCTAATTCCTCATAAAATATGATAGTTTCATTTCAGATTCACCGTGTTAGTGTCTAAAGGCAAAATCCCCCAAATCTCACAGTCCCTGTCCAAATACTTTTGAACTTAAGTGTTAGTCAATCCCTGTTTTTCAGTCTGCCAGCTTTGAATTGTCCATAAATGTTATGCATGTTATGTAAATGTTGTCCTACAATAATAAAATGTTTACTGGGTCGTCAACGCATGCTGTCATGCTCAACACATTTAGAGAATTCACACCCGCACAAAGACACATACACACATAGCAGCTGATCTGGATGAGATCAAAGGGATACCTTAGATGTGGTGGCCAGTTAGGCGTTAAACACACTTCCAATACAGAACAAATATTCTTCTATATACACAGACAAAGAAAAAAAATCGCCATGTGGTGATACAAATTCACATTGTTTTAATACACAGCTCCATTATTTGTTCTGATCATTGACACAGCATATAACGTTGATCCGGCTGTCACTTTGGGCTGAGTCATCTGTGCGACATTGATGCCGTCATTATCAAAATCCTCACAACCTTCATTATGAAGCTCCATTAGTTGACATTATTTACTCACTCTGAAGCAGACCTCCAAACTTGGAAGCTTTGTCACAGCCTAATGACTCATGGGACTTGATGTCAACATCAGGAAACTCATATCATCTTTCACTCAGCTCTTTTCAGATGCACTGGGGAAAATAAGAGAACTAAGATCAGTATTTTGAAAGGAGCCAACATCGGCTGCGTCTCCACAACCATCATTCACCACCAATTATTGTGTATGATGGACGTGCCGTTTCTCTTTAATGCTCCATAACCAATAGTATACTTGCTGCATGTTGACAATTCTATTCTATTCTATTCTATTCTATTCTATTCTATTCTATTCTATTCTAGCTAACTATGGGAAAGCCTGTCCACGGGGGGAATCCAGGAGAAGCTATCATTAAAGTAAACTCTGCTTCAGTCTTTACCCAAGAGTTGGCAGCACTCAGGATGCGTGAATGTACCACATAGCAAGAACAGAAGCAAGAAACTAACAAAGGAATGAGGGCGCCACCACCAAAATGACTCCACAAACTTAAACAACACCCAATGGCACCATTGTAAAAGAGACTGTCGATCAGTGGTTGTTAACGTGGGTTCGATCCAACCCCTGGTGTGGCAGTCTAAGGGGTTTGACAGCAACACAAAGTGTGTGTGTGTGTTTGTGTGTCCGTATGTGTTTCTGTCGAAGCCTTTTCACAAAGCATTTAGTATTTTGAAAAAATCGTTTTCTTTTACAAAAGGTTAAGTGACTGTGGGGTTCGATGCCTCCAACAAGGTTAAAAACAAGTGCTGTGAATCGGTGCTGAAGATCTAAGAATGACCAGACCCACAAACAGCGGAGTAGTCCTGCTTTTATCCAGTGATTGAAAATAATTCTGATGTAACAGTATACTGTACATTTGCGTATGTGCTGACCTCAAAGAGGTTATATTTATTTTGGTCATCTGTAAAGTTTTGTACACTGGTATGACTAACTTTGTTTGTCCTGAATCGTTTCCTCTTCACGCAGCAAAATTGGCAGCTGATGCACTGTATGCATGTTAGTCATAAACGGAACAACTGACATAGTGTTTCTTTTTTTTTTTTGACGGTGCCAAAATTCCTGTTGCTAGCTGTGCAGTTTGGCCTTGCAAATCATCTGACTTGTGCTTTTACACTGTATAGCTTAACCGTAAAAAATCCTTTTGCAAATCATGTCCAAAATGTTCATCTCTGCAAATGGCACTCAGCATAATTTTTAAGTCATCAACAGTAACTTTATTATGTTTAAAGGTACAGGTTGTAAGATTTAGCAACGCAGGGTGTAGAAAGCTAGTGAAAAGATTTTGAAGCACGCTCATTATGGTGTTTCACAAGCCTACTATCACTACAATACATTTGTGTAGTTCTTCACCTGCGGACGAAACAGGCCAGCCTCCAGTAGGCGTGGCGCAACCTGTGGATATATTTATGGATTAGTAGACCTATGGTTATATGCAAATTGTGAAAATATAGAACATATATTTTTGCATGTTCTAGAAAGTTCAATTAATCAAATTTCAATCAAAAACATCTTTAATAGTCAAATTACTGACTGACTGAGACTATTTGATTATTTTTTGCAGAGTGACAAATATGTTTGGTGCAGAAAATTGATGTGATACACCAAAGGTAGTGGCGGGAACAAAGAGTGCGGGTGGCGTACATTGTAGGCAGAGAGCGAAGGTTGGTCAGGGTCTTACCATTGAGTGTTTGATAGATAAACGTTGATCATGGAATATGTCCGCATAAATAAAAAGCAGGCTAAATGGTATCGGTTGAACATGCAGGTGTATGTATGTTTCAGGTTGAATGTGTGTGTGGATGTATATTTGTGATTAAAAAAAAGCTGAGTGGGCTCAATGATAAAGGACCAGAGGCTCCACGCCCTGAGTGATGAGGGCAGGTTTTAACTGGCTACAGGTGCACTTGAGGAGGGCAGGCCAGGCCTTTGAAGTGGAAGCCAAACGGGACCATGGCCCATCTCTGACCAGGAGCCGGCTCAGACACATTCGGTTTCAATTAACACTCTTGCTTCACTTCTGGATGCGTTTTCTTTCTGCTGCTGTTGCTTTCTTGTACAAAACCTCCCTGATAACAACCTGCAGTACAAATTTGCATCAAAGTTAAATGTGATAAATGGTGTGCAATCACAAAACAAATCATCAGGCCAAATGTATTCTATGTGCAGACCATCCTCGTGATCAGCGTCTAGAACTGTGAATCTTCAGCATTACACATTTTTCGTTTGACTTGTGGTGATTCCATCGTTAAGATTTGTTGTATTTGGCAAAGTTCTGAAAGCATGCAGTGATACCAAATTCAGCTTTTAGTAAGTTATTGCCTTTAGAACCTGCTGAACGCACAAATACAAAAACTGAATGTATGTAAGTATGTACAATATTCACACATCTCATTAAACAGAGTGCAAAAGAGAAATACGTGGATATTTCGACAGTAAGCTCCCTGGAGAGAGCTACATCTGGCTCCTGTTAGCCACAGGCGTATAAAAACCAAACGAGGGTTAGTTGCGCACACACACACACGCACGCACGCATGCACACACACACACACACACACACACACACACACAACCACACACATGCACAAAATGGGAGGTATAGGAGTCTTTCATGGTGGTCACCCCCACTGGTCAGGGTATCTCCAGTGCCAACTCTCATGAACCCAGAAGACATGGAGGGGCCCAGACAGAGATGAGCTGGCACAAACAAGCATTAGAAAACTCATATACAGTCTCTGTCCATATATTAAATGACTCAAATCATCTTTAAACTGTCTATGATATCTCCTGACATGCCTGGGGGATATTATGGCAGGAATGTTTTAAATTAACAATAAAAAATACATTTAAAATGTTGGGGGGTTATGATTTTATGTATATACTTTTATGTATGTGTTTTCCTTTAATGAGGCACCTAAAAGCTTTCTCAGTTTTGCAAGTAAAATAAGGATGCAGGAAGTTGAGTTTGCCAACAGGACGTACAAAATAAGCAGCCAGTCATTGTCAACTTTTACATGACAGGCGCCCAAACAAATCGATGTACACTGTGTGACACGTGCTGCAAACTTCCCCTTCAAGTTGTGAGTCATTCTTCACAGTTGATGGGGAAATCACTGACACACTATTCAAGTATTTGGTCGAATACATTCCAAGTGTGAAATACTGTACAAAAAAAAAAAATAGTTGTAAAAGTAAAAATATATGGAGGTGAACCCACATGTACGGTGAAGTTGAATTTCCCACACCTAAAGCACTAATGTTTTTCAAAGATCCTGCAATTTTCCAGATTGCTGTGTACTTTTGTCATAAAGTCAGTGAGGTCAAAGCTTGCTGCTCATCCCGGCCAGCAGGCATGTCTATAAGAAGCCCCGTGAATATCCCGCTAGTCTTCAATTTCCTGCCGTGTTAAATCCCGGAGAAGTCATCTATCTTGATTTCAGCTTGGGTGGGATCGGCAGCACTTCAGTAACTTCTTGTATTATTGATATGATTAGCATGCAATGCCGGAAGATGTCCAGGGAGATAATCAGATACAGGACATGGTAGCTTAAAAACCTCCCATTCTTTGTCATGTATTTGGAGTTGCATTTCTCCGAAATGTTCTTCTCTGAGAATACTTCACTGGATCTTCGAGAACATGACCATGAAAATGTTTCTTGCTTAAAACCAGCATATTTGACACCATGCTTTAACAATTATTGTGTTTTGGCCCGTTGAAACACTCCGGTAGAGACTGGCATGTCCTTGGCAGTAGGCTACCTCCTTTACTGGACTGTCAGAGTGAAATGTTGCCCATATGTTGGCTGGTGGACTTTTCCTGACTGACGGTGATGGACGGGCTTTCTGGAAATCTAACTGACAAAAAGTCAAAAAGTGAATGAGGGAGAGCATGACATCACCCATTAGTTTATGTTCTTTGAAAGTGTTAAGCTCAATGTATACCAAACAATCTCCTGGGTATCGCTTGTCTTGTCGGTTGTCGGTTCAAAATAAAACAAGTGATGCTAGCTTGATCTTTATTGTAAGATTGAGGAAATTAAGACTTGGTTGGAGTTGTGCTTCTCTCTGTCTGGACGAGTAAAATTAAAACAAACAACAGCAAAAAAAAAAAAAAAAAAAAAAGCACAATTTGGCATGTTGCCAAAAGAGAGGTGGGCATTTTACATTTTTTTGCTGCTCCATTATTTACAGTCTGCCAGTATTGTAGACCGCCTTCATTCACCACTGGGCCATTGTGTTATTTGTTTTTTTTAAGTTGACCCAAATTGCAATTTGAGGTCTGTTGCTCGATCAGCCAAATCTTTACTTCCATCGCTCCGTCATCCACTTAAAAAAACAACCTAAATCGTACCATTTTCATAAAAAAAATACACTCATATCGCCTTTATGGTGTCATCTTCATAAGCAGAACATAGGACTGCTAGAAGTGCGCTGCATTTTACTTAAACGTGTTCCTTCGATGTCATCTGAGGCTCATAGAACCGCTGTTACATACGTAACTGTCGTTTTTCTTAAATGTGTGTTGGTTGTGGATGTGGTGCGCACAAAAAATCAAACACTTGCACCAGCTGGCATATACATTGATGTTATTCATGCAATAGTGATGTGACGTTCATGAACGATCCAAGTCTTTTTGTATGGCTCATCGCTGTAAATGATGGGACTCAAGTCTCACCAGTTTCACTATTTTTCCGAAAATTCAGATTTTTTTTTTTTCAGAAATTCAGACGATTCAATTGGGTGAAGACTAATTATTACAATAACGGATCAAAACAACCGCATCACCTACTACAATTTCACTACCGAACTCCGTCGGGCATAGGTCATCATTTCTAAAAGGATTCTCGTCATTTGGGGCGTCAGTGATGGATCGGCAGGTATTCTGTTGGTACCTACGGACGGCCCACCTCTGAATCGAAGAATCGGTCTTCAAGTCTAAACTGAAATCATTTTGTCTCATCCCAATCTGTATTTATTTAGAGTCTGGACCATTTTGAACCCTATTGTACAATACCGTCAAATTCTAATGAATGTCTTATTTTTTTCAATTGGCTTTACTACTCATCTGATAAATATTTTTGAGGCCATTGATAGATTGAGGAACCTTGAAATGGGTGAGGTCAAGGTCACTGTCAAGGGAAAATCCCTCGGTCTTTCTTCATCCGATTCCAAACGAACGGTGCATTCCTACATGGTGGCCCTCTGCCCCCCCAATCCCCACCCCAAGCTGATCCTCAGAAATTGGTCAGAGGATGAACTGAGGCTACAGTTTTACAGCGCATTGACAGGAATTTTCAGGCTATAAGACAAAAGAAATGCCACACTGAAAGACCTGACATGATGTTCTTGGACAAATCCCACACATCGCCTTATCAATGCAATTTGAAACAGACACCCTGTTCCTTAATAGTTTATGCAGGCTTTTATACCCTGTAGCAAACTTAGAAACACATGTCCACACTGAAGTGTTTTCACTGATCGTACTGATACGAAAGATGAAAGCACAGAACTATGTCAGCCCTCGGTGAATAACATGGCCTGTGTTTAGCAAAATAAACGGTGTCATTTCAACACTGTTGCATAGAAGACACAAATAGGCGAAAAACAAAAAATGTTTATGTTGTGTATGCCATTCTGTTTATGCCATCCTGGTGTTCTGTTTAGCTTTAAAGATACATGAAACATTCTGGGGTTGGTGAAATGAGTAGTTTGGTCAATGTATGTGGACATGTGAGAATAAAAACTCATTGTTTGCGTAAGTGCAAGACTAAAAAAAGTTGATTGAATTCTTCATAGGGGGCATCTGCTGTGTTACACAAGTATTTACTCTTGCTTTAATGGAGCAGATTTCTTTGAAGAAAGGAACACGTATTAAATCATTTTAATTACTAGCAGTTCCCCCTTTCAATACCGAACTCAACACAGTAGATTTTGGTTTCTCCTGAAAGTGAGATCGAAGAGAAAATAATGAGAGGAGAAGAGCGCCGCAGTGACTGATTGCAAGTGCGAATGGGAACCAGAGAATGTGAAATGTCAGTCATGTAATTTATACTTGACCTGCTCCCCCGAGACCGGCCACACATACGTACACCAACCGGGAGCAGAACGAAAGAGTAGTGAGGGATGTGTAAAAGTATGGGCACAGAGTCAAAGGTCAAACAGTACACAAGGATTAGCACTCAAGCCTGCAAAGATGAGGGAGAGATCGAGGAAAGAACAGCCACTTCTGCAGGGGCTTATTTAGACTCAAACCTTTGCAGTCTACAAGGTGTCCTGTACACGCTTATGTACTACATCTGTCCTCCTTATGTTATACTGTACGCCACTGGGCGGTCTACCCTTTTTGACTTTAGCCACTTATCATGCTGCCTTGTCTGCAGTATGTGGCACTGTCAGATGCCTCTGTCTGCTGGAGCAGAAACAACTGATTCATGCAGAGGCACCACTGATTACATTGTGTTGATGCCTATGACAACACGCACATGCACATGTTCATAAAAAATGACTGATAGGGGAAAAAAAGAACATTTCTTTACATATCATGCATACAATTGAACGAGCTCATTTTTGCTGCAAACCTCAGGCCAAGTTTGGAGAAAGTCAGTCTATTGATTGATGGATGCTATGAAAAAATATAACCTTTTTGGGTTGTGTGCTCACATGTAATTTTAGCCCTCAGCTGGTAATACAGCCGGTCTACATGAATAGTATGTTATTTATCCAAGCTATCAGTTGGTGGGCAACTTATCACAGCCTTCCAGGTGAGAAACAGATACAGCCTGACAGTTGTGCTTTGTCTCATTGCGCACAACTTGCAGAGAACACAGCATGAAGTCACCGACAGACGGATGCTTACGACAAGACATGCTCACTCTGTCAGCTGACAGACCATTGAGGTGTGAACTTTGTTTCTTTAATTGCTGCCAGTAAGACAAAAAATGAGCACAAGTGAAAAACAAAATCTCATCATTGCTCCAGCAATAGCAACACTTGTTGTCGAGCAGTAACTTCCTATCTCCAAATAGGGACAAATGACTAATTTCAAGTTTTCTCTCAAATGGATACCATTGGTCTGTCCCACCATCGTCTGTAATTTCACACATAATAAACCAAATTAATCAAAGTGTTGAAACTATCATGACAGACTACAAATGTAAATTAACTGCATGTTTACTTTGGCACTTTGACACATATATTGTACCCGTCTTCATCAGTGCGCATTGGCCTTTTCCAAAAAAACAACAAAATACAAAGGAATAAAGAACAAATTCATTAACACTTGAACATTTGAACTGTCTGAGAAGTGTGCCACTTTGTCATCTCAAAATTGAAAGATTGGATGTTTTTAAAGGATCTCAAGTGAAAACAGGTTAGATATGTTTGAGTAAGCCTTTTTGCGAAAGGCACATTGCTGTAATGCTTCCACGAATATGGAAGTGGTCAACCATGAAGTTACTGTAAGTTCTTGCAGATTTATTTTTTTATTTCATATTTATTGCATGTATTGCACTTGTGACTGATGGATCTTGCTGGTACGCAGAGGCATGTTTGTGTGCATATACATAATACATACATACAAATGTATAAATAATCATTTTTCAGGTCCTATTGTGTACTATGTAGCACTCAATCAAGCCTGGCATGAGTCACCTCTTCCACACTACAGCCTTGACAACTTTTATTCTCATCCTGTGGAAATGTGACGAGCAGTTAGCTCGCAAGCTGTGTCTAACATCTCAAAAATGCATCTTTTCATCAGCTAATCAACTGGTGACTGCACTTAGGATGCCTCACTGTGAGCTGAGAGCCTGCATGTCAGAAAGAGAAAGGTGAAACGAAGCCTATCACAATCAAAGGTAGGATTCAAGTGCGCACAGAGACAGGTAAGAGTGGGGAAAAACTCACGTACGAATAGTAGGCAGACTGGGTCAGAGGTTGACAGTGGCTGGTTTGCAAAAAGAGACTCAGGCGGCGGTAGGCAGGCAGGTGAAGTCAAAACGAGGGAGAGAGTCCGATCAGGGGCAGGTGGAATCTCAGTCAGGCAGGCGGAGGAGGCGTTCGAGTAGTTGAGTGCAGGCAGGCTCAGCATTCAGGCAGAGTTAACAGGGCAGCATGTGTTTGGCTAGTCAGGGGATGGTAGGGTCAGAGCCTGGGCAGGCAGAACAGAAACGAACATGAGAAGACTTGGCGTTAGGGCAAGACGATCTGGCGCCAACTAGTAGGATGGGGCAGGCTTATATGCTAGGACAGTAATTGGTTGCACCTGGTGGTGATGAGTTGTTTAAAAGGAATGTGGTTAGACAGAAGGGACAATGAGCTGGCTGGACAGGCAGGCTGTGGCAGAGCCTAATTTATCATACAAAAAAAGAAGCTCTGCAGCAACCTGGTGAAATATATTCCAACCACCAGTTTTAGGCCAATATATGTTGATGGCTCAAACATGTAGAAACATAAGCGTGATCTGAACTGAAGTAGCATCCGTTTTTCAGGAAGGAGTAACAATACTTCATTGAGAGTTAAACATTGAGTTGGGGATGTTTTCGATGTATGAACGGACAGAGGGAAGATAACAGCTTAAGCTTTCAACACTATTTATATACATGTGCATATTTTTCAATCATTTGGCAAATCTGGCAGATTGTAAAAACACTTTTCTTTGGCGTGTTAAATTCAGAGGACATATATATAATGCTCACTGTTGACAACTGCAAAAGAAAAATCCCTTTATTATTTCTACTTTATATGTGGTCTACGCACATAACGTGTGAGGTCAACAAAAAGACTGCCAATTAATCAAGTGAATAGTGTTAAAAATTCTTGTGGCCCTGCAGAGGCAGTAGTATTTAAAATGTAATTCACACAATATTGGCACACTATGGAAATGCATTTATTCTATGTTTTATTAAGGGATGGTGTTTGCGTGTAATGCAGAGAGGTCACATCGGCTATGACCTAAAAGTGCTTGGACTGTGAAGAAAGGTCACAATGTTTGCCAGAATGTTTGTAGGTGTGAGTGTTTGTGGAGAAGCATATCCAGATGTGCAGCACTTGCTTTGCTTGTGTGCATGCGTGCGTGCGGAGAACTAATGACCCAAGTGACTTTCTGATCACAAAACGTCCATGGCACAGCAAAAGAACACATGTAAACTCTAGCTAAAGAATGTCCTTGGGCCCCGGAAAACCCCATTACAGTGCGGGCATCGATAACAGCAACCCCCCCCCCCATCTGCCCAATAGGCTCGATATCCATCTCCTCCCCTCATTGGGTTCTTACTCAGGCTGTGCAAGACTGTCTAAGTGGCCCGCAGAGAAACAACATAATGGCGTTAAACACCCCACTTAGGTACCTGATAAAACAAATTTACCGTAACTTCATGCGAGATCCCCCGTGCTGTGTTCTAATGGCAAAAGGATGTCATACTTTTTAACAATGTGTGTGTTAAGCCAATTTTCATGGTCACACTCACACAAGAATGAACATGCAAAGGAGTCTGTCAAGTAATAAAGAGCACCCATGTGAAATATGCGCTGACACATAATCTATGCTATAAAGATATTCAACTCTTGACGGCTTTATTTCTCATAAATGTTTTATTTTGATCAATAAAACCACAGGAATGTGAAATAAAATAAGACTTGCCCAAATGAAAGATGCCAAGTACATAGATAAAACGCATACAGTATGCATACGTTCATTGTGTTGTCACAAGAATTTCGTAGGAAACTTCAGGAAAGATAAAGCACAATATTTTGCTGTCCGAACTGGATTTTTTTCCTGCAATGTAACGGACAAATAGGAAAACCCTGCAACCCATTTTTGACAATTTACAGTGCAATAGTTTTCATGCCACTCACCAAACAGGCTCTATTTTTTTTTTTTTTTTAAACTGGACAGACAATCACAAAATAGAAATGAATTGTGCTGGAGACGTGCGTAACAACATGGTGATGGTCCTGGTGCAAAAAAAAAAAAAAAAATTCTGCCCCCTCCTTGCTCCCTAAACATAAGCGCACACACATTGCAAAACCACTCAAGGGAACTGCTACTTAAATAAGTGCAGTGGTGGACCGTCAGGGCCAGCAACGCCTTCTCTGCTGGTCTAAACCATAATAATTATAATAACTATAATCAAAGTCAATTTCATTTTAAGTTCATTTTTACTAAATATCTATATTATATACTTTTTTAATTTCTAAAATTAATCTCCATATTCTGCTCTATTCTGTATCAAAAGACTATAGTAAGTGCTACGTATATATTATATACATGTATACAATTAACAAATATCACAAATAAAAAATATAGTAAAGATTTATTTACCTTTTTGTGATGAGTTTGTTATGGCCATATTCCTAAGTGAGGGTAGCCTAGCCTAGGGTAGACTAGCTTAGCCTTCTTTGTATTTCTTGATTATCTCAAGCTTCGTTTCCATACAACTCATCTTCTTACTTAGCAATCTTGGGACCCCTAGGCTCACCCATTCAAGTTTGAATTAAGCAGCAAAATGCACAATAAATAGTTATTTAAAGCACTCAGACGCGATCCAGTCCGTAGCATGCCGCCATTTTGACAGTGACACCGACCAATAGCAGACCAGTATTTTAGGGAGTCATGACGCAGACAAGTAGCAGACAAGCATCTAAGTGACGCGTTGCAGCGCAAGCAGTTTGACGGGACCAGAAAATAAGAGCAATTACTGAAAAATGCCTGAAGATGGAGACAAAACTACACAAATACAGCCAACCCCTAGGGTCATGACAGTTGTTTTTGTCGTAAAGCGGGAACATTTGGGGAAATTGAGTACAACAATTTGAGATGTAACGAAACTAAGGGCGGAGCTCCGCACACTGCTCAAGTGTTGAGTGGAGATATTGCTCAGTGTTATGTCGGCCCTTGGGAGTGCCCAAGCTACTCAATGCTAGCACATAATGGACAAATCTTGCGTCAGGCCATCTATTAGTATTACCGGATGTGGAGGTGGAGTCTGTTATGTTGTGGCATGGTGGGTGAAGTGGCAAATGGTTTGAACCCAAATACAGGAAGACAGACTTGCAAGGTATGTTCCAAATAATACTTTTTTACAAAGATTACAAAAAATAAATCAAATTTAAAAACTGCGTCCAAAGTATCAAACCATAAAAGAACAGAAAATAAACGTATTATTACAGAGTAGAAACTTGAGAGATCAAACAAAACTAAAAGAGGACCTGGTAGCAACAATGACACTCTGACATCATCAATGACCTGACAAGAAGTGAAAGGACACTGGAATCTAAATCCACTCACAACAAATGAAACTACAAGAAACACCTGGATAAGAAACAAGTGGAAGAGGGAGTTGATTGGCCAACATCAGACACACAAGAGGGGAATAAAACATGAACTTGACACATGAACAAAAGCCCACAAAAACTATCTTATGTTTTCCAAACAATAAATAGTGTCCCGTTGCCGGCTGTGGGAGTAGGGTGTTGCAGCGTTATCATGCAATAAATACTCTTCGCCAATAGGGGACAGCACCCTACTCTGACACAAGATTTTAAAGAGCATGAAACACTGCTTATTTGGATTCTGTCGATAAAGAGTTGTTTAGAATTAAGTTATATTGCCAATAAAGGCTACAGAATTTCACATTTGTTTAATTTTTGGCTGGTGGTGTGCCTAAAACTTTTCCCAAAGAAAAAAGTGCGCCATGTCTCAAAATAGTTGAAAAACACTTTTAGGTTTACTATCTATTTGATTTTGACCTTAACATGCAAACCAAAATTGGGACAAACAGCATAGTAAATGGGTCAATGTGCAAAACAACTATATTGACAGAAGGAAATAAATAAACAAAAAGTTTACCATTTGCATCGACATTTGACTTGTTTACAAGTTCGGAAAGAAATTGGAGCAGAAGAATGTATCCTGTAATCTCCTGCCTATCTTGAAATCTACAGTCTAGGAGAGAAGTCTTCTCATGTAATGATGATTATGACAATGCTGCTGATAATGATCCTCTTGTTGACCTACAAATGAGAGAACTACTTGGTATTAAGCTTGTGCCTTCACGAGTAAGTTGACAGAGAAGTTGAGCCTGTTGTCTTTCTCACCACAAACAACAAAACAGACTCTCAGGGCTAAATGGTGAAGGTGCTCAGAACACACATGAGTGTGCGCGTGCACACACACACACACACACACACACACACACACACACACACAAGTACTTATACATAAAGACACACTCACATACACACAAAATATGCAGGGGTTGTGCTCACTGAGGCATAAACACTACAAAGTTCAGGCCAATCTGTTTATGAGTCAGCCTCATCTTGGCCAGGATTGTTCAGTGTGTGCACGTGTGCATTAGTGAAAGTGTGATAGAGGGATTACAGGCATTACGTCTTTTTTGAAAACACTAACACGAATGAAGTCTAAATTTTTGAAGGGTCTTTTTTTTTCCACAACAGGAAATCAAGTAGATTAATAATCTCCAGTAGGTTACAATTTGTGAATTGTTGTATAAGTTACTCACTAGTTACTCTGTATTTGAGTAGTTTTTCCACTGAATACCTGCACTCAAGTGTGTGTGGGGGGGTTTTTCCCACAAGTTGCTCTCAGAAACATATTGGTACTTACCTCAAATACTAAATCATATGCATGATTTCTAAATTAGCTCAGACACATGCAGTCACATTGGTGCTCCAGGTTTAAGACCTTTTCTGAAGGGCCAAATGGTTCCACGTAGGAGGATAGCTCACATCTTGGAAGGCCAGTTCTGTGTTACAAACTAGCACACAGATCTCACACACACTTTTTTTTTCTTCTGTCGTAATGGGGGCATCTTATTGACGTAATTTATTTCCTACCACCTAATCTTAACCATCACCACGGATTGGGCAACCCTTACCCTTAACCTAACCTAAAAAAAAATCCAAATCGAACCTCTGAAAGCAAGTCTTGACCCTCAGAAAGTGATCTGAACTTGTGGGATACACCAAAATGGTCCTCCCCAGTGCAAGAGATTCCCACAAAGACGGTAAACCCGGAATTGGGTCCCAAACACCAAAAACCAAGAACTCACACACCTATAAGGTATCACTCTGATAGGCTTAATCGTTTCCAGTGCTCAGAAGATAACACCTTAATTTATACTGACAGGACAGATTAACGCACAGGTTTTAAACATGAGTGGTACCAGTCAAAGGTCAATACACAGGCACTCACTCGGTCGCGTAAACCAGGCAACGTGTGTCTTCATGCGGATGCTGCACAACTACACAAAACTATCATTTTCTAGGTTCACTGAATTTACATTGTATGCCGGTTTGACTGAGGTCTTTCCAGATATATGCATTCACATGGAATGTTTGAATTTACTCATTGCACTTTTTTTTAATAATACAAATTATTATTATTACTAATTATTCCACTTAGTATCACAAAGAACGATAATTTTAGATCAAGGCTCACAGTTGTCATTTTGATTGCGGCATATCGTTTTGTTGCCCATTATCGAGTTTTCCTGGTATTTGTCGCCACCTGCTGGGAAAAAAATGACGTTGTAATGTCAATTGTAATATAGGCCTTTGTCTTACTTAAGATATTTAACTACCAGTATAGTAATGGAAAAACTCAACATTTTTCATGTATATTGTTTGCAAATTTAATGATTGAATTTGGGGGACTTCCTGCAGTCACACAATCCGGTGCGTCTGAATGGGTACGGCTCTAGATCCGTTTGTTTGTTTTGACTTACCGAAACCATTAAAATAACTGTTGACTGCAACAAACTTTACGAGTTTTGTTTTTGGCTGATACTAACTCAAAATAGTGACTGTTTCCTTGTATCTTGAAAAGGCTGTGTTAATCAGACGCGAATTTTAATTTTCTAGATTGCAAAATAAGAGTGAACCAATTTTAAGTCAATGTTGAAACGTGGCTGGCCTAAACAGTGAGTCTATGTTGAGAAAGCCCAAGGTTGATAAAATGTTTAATCAACGTTTTCTTTGCAACGACAAAAAAAAAAAAAATCCTTCCTGAAACAATAGAATGGCAGTAATGTAAAGTACTGTAATTTAATTTAGGTGATGTGTAATAATTATGAAAGACCTTTTAACACACAAACACCTTCCCCGAAACTCTTCGCTGCAGGACAAAAAATTTAAAGCAAACACAGATTACACTCAACTCTATTTAAAAATTGATCTTTTATCAAACAAAACAAAATACAATGTAGAGTCTATGGTGTTTTTAAAACTCGACTTCAATGTCGACAAATTAATACTGAATCATCGTTGAGTGCTTATAATTTTTTTTAAACAAAACAAAAACATATCAACCTTCTTAAACTAAATTCAGAGTTGGTTGAACATGTTACGCTGCCGTCTTCGTTGAATCTTTTCATAATATTTTACGTTTTACGTTCCATAAATGCCAGCTAAAACGGAAAATCCCAAGGAGCACGGTTCGAGTTGCTATTTAATTGACTTTACTTACATATTTGATATAACTCATGAAATAATCAATCAAATTATAACGAGTAACACAGCGTTTAAAGCAAAAAATGTAAAATGCCCTTTTTGTGAGCGTTTGCGGAATCTTTCACAGCTAGCCGAACCCGGAAACGCGTGCAGTTTGTGTGACACCGAGCGGAAGCTGTGCATCGTGCCCTATAAAACGGCTAACACATTGAGGTCGTTCTTCATACGTTGTTGGTAAAGTAAAATGTATTTGTTGAACTTATGCAGTACCTCCATTTTGGATCCATGAATCTAAAAAAATGCTTCATAAATTTTTAAATATATCGTAAATTCGGGAGCTATATTAGGGCTAGCATTAGCAATAATTATTGCTGGCAGAGGGTCAACGGGAAATTGGAACAGAAAATGTAATTTGCCGCTTAGGTCAAGTTGTTATCTGTGTAAATCTTTATAGATTATTGACCTAAAAGACAACTACGGGCTGTGTTCAATCAAACTCTTAGTTATGTTATCATATTGTCACACTGCACTCGCCTTTCATTACTTTTTTCCATAATGACGCTTCAAGACGTCTTGGCAACCTGTTCCTCATGACTCGATGTTGATGATCAACAACAATGTTTACATCAAAACTCATCCCTCGTCTCCGTCTACTACACAGGGGAACCTGTAAGTATGACCACGAGTATATTGTTGTTATTTTTTAGATAGTTTTTAGTGTTTTCTCTGTTGGTTCTTCTAACTTCCTACAACAGAATTCTCAACATAACAAAGACAAATCCCCAAACCGCCTTGCATTTGTTCCTTAATGCCACAGTAGGCCTATATGTCTTTGCTGTCCCAGCTAACTCACTGCATATTTGCTAATGTTTATGCAAAAACTAGCCTGCATTTCACACAACCAGTCCGCACATTATTCAAACAACCAAGTCTTGCGGAAGAATTCAAAGACTTGCGAACCTACTGACAGATGCTTTTCCTTATAAAGTTAGTGCCAATGTTAAAGGTACCGACTGAGCCTTACAGCAGCTGTATTGGTCATGTGATCTGATACAGGTGTCTGTAGCTGTCATTGGACTTTTCTTAAAGCAATACGCGAACTGACAGCAGAATTTTGCTCTTATGAGTTCAACGCACGAGTCAATGCATCAGTGTTCCTGGACGGCTGTTCTCTCTTTCTACGGGAGATTTATGCACTCTGATGTGCTCATGTCTGGTCTTTCCTTTCCTTTTGACTAGTTTGCCATGGAGATATCTTAAGGGAACGTGTGCAGCTGGCAGTTCCTGCATCCAGTTTGTCACTCAATAAAAAACCACGACGCTACTCCACAGCAGCCAACAACAGATACCCACCTCGATGGGTCCAACTTGAGCCGGAGCTTGATGAGGCGCTTGTGCCTCGTAAACTGTCAGTAAGTCCTTTGGAAACATGGCTGTCGCTACGCTACACTCTTCCCACTCTGCCGGAGTCTGCGCCACCACAGCAAGAGCATGTGGAGCTGCTAGAGGAGAAGGTGCTGCCACCCGTTTGTGTACACGTTCACAAGGATCATGACAGCGTGGCCACACCCCTCAGTTGTAGAAATGTTTTGAAGATCCGACGACGCAAAATGAACCGGCACAAGTACAAGAAGCTGTTAAAACGGACAAAATTCCAGAGGAAGAGAGTGCTGGAGATCAGGGGCAGGAAAAAACAAGTAGGTTTTTGCTCTTGATTCTTTGGTCGGATAAGAATAGACATCGTTTCAGGTTGTTTTTCTCGATCCTTCCAACGCTTCCTCGATCACATCCAGTGGTTGATAAATCCACCATCTGTATGAACGATGAACGTTATACAACATTTCACCACCACCAAAAAATTCCATACATCCAGCACCGAATACTGGTGGCAAAATCATGCTTTCGATCATATTTACGTCATTTATTCTTTGGCACTTAGTCATGGTGCTGGGAATTTCAAACAATTTGAAACACCCATGAGTGCATAAAATGTTCAGGTCCTAAAAAGAAAGGGTGGGTGGTAGCACATTTAAAGCCTACGAGAACATCTGAACTTTACATAGGAACTGAACTTTAATAAGAATCAACTTAAATAGTTGGAGTAGCACAAAAGCCTGGCATTTGGCCACTATGAAGTGCTCAACAGTACATAATGGGGCCGTTATTGTAGCAAAAGTATTTACAAATGTCTTAAAAGATCATATCCGTAACCACAGTCACAAATATGTAATAAGTCACAATTGTGTAATGTGAATCCACAAATGCATAATAAGAGTAACAAATCGGTAACGAGATTCCACAACTTTGTAATGAGAGCCACTGTTGTGTACTTTGATTTGAATGGCTGATTGGCTGCATTCTTACATGTGACTTTTGCACAGAAGTCTCAAATGCGGGTGGGGATTTGCAAATGCGTATCTGAAGACTTGTTTATCATTTGCTTGTTTTTAAATAGAGAAAAATAAAATTGATAGTCATTCAAAATCAAACTACGCTATGGAGTCAAAGCTCAGAGAACGTCTTGTTTTCAATGATGAATTGATTTTTTGATTTTTAAGTCTTGTTTGCTTTGTACAGAAACGTTTTGAGGAAGACCTGAAAAGGATTTGGAAGCGTGCAGGATTGAAGAAGGCTCCAGAGGGATGGAACACACCCAAGCTCTTCATTAAACAATACGGAAACAGAAGGGACTGAGATACATTTGGGGATAATTTTTCACACTAGACAACTTGCTTACTATGTCCCTTGTTGTTTTGTGTTTTTAATTAATTAAACCATGTCGGAAGTCCAGAAAATTGATGACGCGTGTCTCCCATCACCGCGGTTTCCATTGGCTCATGCTAAGTTCGCCATAAATCCTCTAGGTGGCGGTAGTGTGCCAAATGAGAAACGTCCCCACCGCAATTACCGCAACTTGATCCAAGGCTGTCTAGACATTCTTTCAAGGAAAATTAAATTGATGAAACATTTGTGTGTATTTGGTTATTTAAAAAAAAAAGAAGGAAGAAGCCCCTCTGATTCAGAGCAAGTTGAGGGAAAAAAACAAGTGTGTGTGTGTGTGTGTGTGTGGGTGGGGGGGAGGGGGTCAGTTTATTATCAACAAAGTGATTATCATTAGCGTAGTTTGTTATATATGTCTCTTGTGCTAGTTTGCCAGTGTTGAATTTCATATACGTGGTGGGGGAGGCGGGGCGTCTGGACTGTGTCTGTAGGCATCCAGAGCCAGACGTGCGCGACCAAAAACAAATGCAGTTCGGTCCGCTCTGAAGTTCTTTGTGGTGCCGTTTGTCCACTGCGTGCTAGACATGCACGTCTACAAGACTCTGCTGCCTGGTAAGCTATAAATATTCTTGTTTTAGAGAAGCTTAAATGATAACTTAGGAACCGAAAGCCGATAAAGTTATATTCTTTCAGGTGTTTGTTTTTTTTGTTTGTCTTGTTTTTGGAGCACACTTAGAAAATACACTTGCAGTCAATAGTTCGCATTTCTACCCGCTGCTCGTTAAATCTATGCACTTAATTTGAAAAAGAGGATCTTGCTGAAGTGCTGACATTCTACCGAACTTTGTTTTAGTGTTGATTTTCATTATCTGGGTCAGTACTACACATCTGAAATGTGTATACGGCAGAAGAAGAGACGAAGTGAATTGCAGCCTTTATTTGTAACAGTGTTGTCTTGGCCTGGGGATTTTTTGTATGTTTTCGGCTCAATGTGTTTCTTGTTAGTGGAGGTCGGAGTGAAGCCTCAGCATTTTTCAGAAGTCCCTCATAAAAAAAAAAAAAATGGCCCTAATGAGAGTTTTCTGCCAAGAGTGTGAAACATGAGGATTTTTTTTTTGTCCTTTTATTGAAGTAACAGAAAAAAGTGATTGTGTGTCAAAACCGTTCATGGTGCAGCAAGTTACTGTACATTCATTTGTGATCTGCAACAAATACAATGTCGTTGATAAAAAGTGTGCCTGAGTGTGCTCAAACCTTGTGGGCCGAGGGACCACTTTCAGACTTGCCTTACAGTAGTCCCGTTGCCCTGCTAACACATCAACATTTCGATACAATTTTAGTGTAATAAAGGCCATAGAATTAGATTTTTTTTCCAATTCCAAACAAAATCTTCATGACTTGTTCAATAGAAAGAAACCTTTAACCACGTAACCTTATGAATATTAATCAACATTCCATCATCACTAGCCCGGAATGATGCATTGATTTTGGGGTGTCAGTTTCGAGTACTGTACTAGTATTTGTCAAAATCAGCTCTTAATTGGTCCACTTCAAAACTAAGAGTGACTGAAATATTATTGCAATTTTGTACTGTTCCGCGGGTGACGTTAGGGGTCACCAAAATAGTTGTGTGTCCTATGTAAATAGATCATGTAATTCATGTCATATAACATTTTGTTACATATCTGCCTCAGCTGTTCTCAGAAGATTCAGGATTTGAATCTAGCATCTTCACACATTTCAAAATAATATGCTAGATTGAAGACACGTTTAAAACTTAACCTTGGACTTAGATGTGAAAGAGATTGTGTTTGTTTGACTCTGTGTGCCCTGTGATTGGCTGGCGACCAGTCTAGGGCATGGCAAGAACTCAAGTTTCAATTTGAATCTCGATAAGATGTACCCAATAGACTGATGGGTGTATTTTGAAACTATTATTCTAAACTACTATACTTTTGAGTAGTTTACATTCTTTGTTGTTAATTCCAAAAGGGTGGATCTCTGGCTAGTTATAAAAATTCATATTGTGTTGAAGTGGAAAAGCCAAACATGAAAACTACCTGTAAAATGTGGCTTTCCACATTCAAATGACTACACACATACCAGCCCCTGAATGTGCTTTTCTACTTGTTGCTCGTTCTGCAGCTGCACAGGTTTATTCTCAGTTGCTGTGATGTGGCAGTGAGTAACCATCTGACACAGCCCTGATATCCATGAATCACACACATTGTGCAGAGTAAAGGCATATTTTGTACTTGACACGCACATTTTGGCTTAATCTCTGGGATAATGTTTATCCAATTGCTGTGGTTGCAAATTGTCAGATTTTAACATCCAATTGGCAAATGGCCATATCATTTTTTTTTGCGGCATTAATTTTTACAATGCTGCCACATCACTAGAAGGTTTTACTGCATTTTTTTGTGCTTTGCAGTACTTTTGGGAAACAAGTGACTTAACTATAGTTTTGTGTTTGTTAGGACACAAACTCAACTCAAGATTAGTTTTGTATTTCAAGGGTATGAACGTAATCATCACATAAGGTACATTATAATAGAAATTTGTGTTGACACGCAGACATATTAATGCCACCCTCCTGGCAGACAGAGGCAATAAAAAAAACAAAAAAAAACAAACACCATTTCCAAATGACAGCAGCCTTTAGGACTACAGCCAGCTACCTCCTTCATCCCCTAAAAATCATAGCCCGAATGAATAAAGCTTCTGTGTGCAACACCAGCTGTCCCCATAAACACACTCCCTCGGTAAACAAAAACGTCACACAAATGGAAAAAACATGTATTTGAGGAGGATGTCTTGACCTCCTGCCTAAAAGCTTTCTCTTGTTTTGCTAACTGCATTTGTTCATGCAAATAAGTTTGCAGCTTCTCTTAATGTCTACCTAAGGTCAAAATGAATGAGGAGGTAAAAGTGATGCAAGAGCAAGCTACTTTAACTGGCCATTTTTCTGTTTTAGTTCTTGCTGTGCTCTTCCTGCCAGAAGGTAAAGCAATTCATTTGCTGACGGCTTATGTTTGTAATTATCGGTGTTGTTCTAAGTCCATGTGTTTGTTTACGACATCAGCATGGGGTCAGAGGACCAGCAACAGCAGACTTGGTGTGGTGGTTGAAGCCAAGAACATCACACTCCCTGTAGGGAGTACGGCTGTCCTGCCTTGCCATAGCTCTCGCATGGTGTGGACCCAGGACAGACTGAAGGACCGTCAAAGGGTGGTGCATTGGGACGTAATGCGCAGCACTCCCAAATACTCAGTGGAACGAGTCCTTGACATGTCTCCTGGGGCCCGCCTGAGGGTCTACAATAACTTCAACAAGGATCGCATTTCCATTCCGGGCTCTGCGTTCAAAGATGGCAACTTCTCCCTCGTTATCAACAGTAAGTCTCTGCATCCTTCTATCACACCTATGCCAGCTGACATTAGTGCCTGGCTGTCCAGCTGCCGGTAACTGTAAAACACTCTAAATGTATAATCTTGGGTTTGTAATCCCCAAAATCACATTGTAGTACATACCTTGCAACATTTCAACTTTCTCTTTTCTAAAACTGTTCAAAAGCCCCTGCGTTATTTTCTTTTGCTATTTTAGGCCTTGGCTGCATGTAAACCCACATAATTCACCCCTCTGTGTGTAAAAAAAAAATTCCGTCCATATAGCTTTGTTCGTTTAATGCCAAACCGATAGGCGGCAGTAGTTTCACTGAATTCTGTCCAATCAGAAAGAATGTCTGTCTCTTAACGGGAAATATCCCTTGGACGTACCATTGTTATGCCACATATGAAGTGGAACCGTGTTTGGGCGTGCAACAATAACCAAGCAGCTAGCACCTGGAGAACAGTTACAACCAAGGCAGTTTTGGGGTGACGGGCATGCATGTTGATTCTCAAGCACAAGTAGCGCATTTGAAATCAGAGCGACATGTTTGTCGCAGAGTGATGACGTACAACTCTGGTTTAAAAATAAAATAATGTGTATTTCATCGAAACTTGACACACCACAGACACCAGTGTTGTTTATAACCCTGGCAAATTTGAATGATTGAAAACAATCAAGTATATGAAAGGCGGCTTCAAAATCTTAAACTATTAAGCCATTTTTTCTGCTGTCGGATGCTGTGGGCTTCCCTCTGACTGCGCTGAAACTGTGCTCCACTCATCTTTTAACGGTCACGATACTAGTGCTCCGAACCTGCTTTTTTTTTTTTCTTTCTAAAATGGATGCTGCTGCAAATACGTGTCAGTAAAAACTATTGTATCCACCCCCCAAAAAAATCTGAAAAATCACAGTCGCTAACGCTATAGTATAAGTATTACGTACATAGGTGTCGTCGGTGTTTGCGCAATTACCTTCCAACATTTGTAATGTATTTTGAAAACATTTCTGAATTGACTTTGTTTAATTGACTTAATTTTTATGAACTGCGATTCATTGTTCCACCAGATGTGGTGCAAAGTGACCGAGGAGTATACACGTGTAATCTGCACCATCACTATTGCCTGAATCAACAGTCTGTTCAGATCCAGCTCAATGTAACCAAGTCAGGTGAGACTTACCGAGTTGCGTTTTTGCATTTGTTCTAATGCCTACCATGACTTTAAGAGCATTCCGCGCTTCGCAGCTAACAAGGAGAAGCGCTACTGGGATGGAGAGAAGACCATCTTCGTGGTATTGTTAGGCAGCTCGGTGGTGTTGCCGTGCGTCAATCGGAACCCTCTGTGGAGAGACGGCCTCCAGGAGGACCAGCAACAGGTGGCCCACTGGGATTTTCAGCCCCCAGGGGTGCGTCCAGATAGAGCCGATCGCCTGGTGGACCTCTACGCTTCAGGGGAGCGTCGTGATTACGGGCCGCTCTTTGCTGACAAGAAGATGAGTGTGGTCGAGGATGCTTTTACAGTCGGCGACTTTTCCCTCTCCATTTCTGACTTAAAGCCGGTTGATAAAGGCTTGTACTCCTGCCACCTTCACCACCACTATTGTGGCCTACACGAAAGACGAATCTTTAGACTCACTGTGGTACCATCACTGCCGTCAGAGCCGACCACAACGTCAATGGTCTTCCACAAGGGGGAACCTGAACCAAGTAAGCCTGCCATATTGCCATATGTAGTTGGTCCACTAGTCATACAGTAACCCCAAAAATGCACCTTCCCTTAGGGTGGCCCTCAAAAGTGGACGCTCTAGAGCAGGTGTCCCCAACCTTTTTATCACCACAGACCAGTTGACCGGTGAATCTAAAGTGCACCAAACCCGTAGGAGCCCTCAGCTTGTTTCTCTTTTCACATAAATAGGTTGTCGAGGGTTGCAAACTTCCTTTTAAGACTACCGTCATTTGCGTGCTTTTCTCAGCCATCGGGGGGGGGGGGGGGGGGGGGGGGGGGATATAAAGTGCACATAAAATAGAAACCCACCACTGACGCCAAACTAATGGAGACCTCAGCTTTTCTCTCTTCACAGATGCGTTGTCGAGAGTCTCAAAATTACTTTTAAGGCTGCCGCCATTTGCGAGCTCATCTGGTTTGGTTCCGTAACAAATGGGTCGAGAACCCATTCCTTGTCTGTTTGTGGGTCCGGTTTGCCTGGAAAGTAATGCTCAAATTTCAAGTAGGACTCCTGATATTGCCTGTTAGAAACTTTTCTTTTTTGTTTTTTTTAACTTGTAGGCTCGTCACCTCTCTCTTGACTTGGCCTTTTCTCCTTCTCCTTCTGGGCATTCCAGAGTACTGCCGCACGAATGGAAAAAGCCCTTGATCCCGCGGACTTCTTTTTAACCCGGAGGATCGATAACAACCTGGCATTTTGTGACCAAAGTTGTCGGGGTGGAACTTATGATGTTGCTAAGTCGAGGAGATAGGAAGGAGCTAAACCGTGTAAAATTTTATAAGTAATTAACAATAGCTTAAAATCACATCTCAGGTGTATTGGAAATCAATGCGGGTCAGCAAGTATCAGAGTAAGATGATCGAACTTTCTCGTCTTTGTCAAGAGTCTCGCTGCCGCATTTTGTACAGACTGCAGACTTTTGATGCAGGACATGGGAAGCCCAGAAAACAAAACGTTACAATAGTCAAAGCGCGATGTAACAAATGCATTCATTAATGTTTCGGCATCGCTAGGAGACAGAATAGGGCCAATTTTAGCGATATTGCGAAGATGAAAAATCACCGTTTGTTGTGTTCTTATATAGATACAAATAATATATAAAAATAATATATAAAACGAAAATAGTTCATTAGTTTAGGTGTGACCCAGTTTAGGTGTGACCCAGGGCGGGGTGTTAACCGATGTACCAGGTATATATTTTCTCACTTTACAGGGACATCAACACATTTTTCTTCTACACATAGGAGTGCCTAATACTTTTCCTTGTTGTAATCCAACTGAAATGAGAAGAGGGGCAGCACAGCTGCAGTTGCATTTCTAAGCATAGTTTGTCAGTTAAGTCAGGTCTCTCTTCATGGCTATTTTCTCATGCCGAAGCAAAGAAGAGATTATAAGGCACTAACAAAGCGGGTTGCAGTGGATGTTTAAAAAAAACAATGATGTCATTTTGTTTTACTCTTTTAAAATCCATCCGAAGACGTTTCAACAGCTCAAAGCCATGTAGGCGCCAGCAATTTAGGGTGCGGAGGGACATTTCTCTCCGCGTTTGACCCAGTTTCCTAAAAATTCCGAGCATGCGTGCCGACATTAAACTCGATCCTGCCTTTGGTTGATTATCCCTTGCTTCGCTGGGTCTCGGTTATTTTCTCAGCTGATGTGTATCGGCCTTGGGTGGAGGCATGTTTACCAGCGGTTGGCGGAAGTCTGATGCATCTGTTCAACATCTTGACCAGCTGTGTCATGCGGGGGTGGGGGAATATGCTGTCAGAGTGAAGATCCCCCTCACCCTGCAGCGAATTGCTCTGTTCGCATCTGGGGATTGATGGCCTTTCAATAAGAATTAGGCTCAGTTATTACTGCTGCCTTTGGACAATAAAAAAAACAAAACATCAGTTTGCTGTCATTAACATGACAGCTTTAATCTGTTAAAGCATGACAAACAAGAGGTTTCGCTACTGTATTCTGTCTTGACAGAAGGTAAATAGATTCCTGCAAATGCTCAGATAGTTGAAAAAAGGCTTTTGTATAACTGGCACTTCCACATTATTGACTTGCAAATGATGTGTCTCCCACAGCAGACAAGGTCAGTGGTTTTGGTGGAGAATGCGGTGTGTGAACTGATCTGTTAACACTTACTACGGCAGAACGATTCGGGAAAATGACCCCATTGCAATTTTTTCCCCTCTTATAGTTTCAATTAGAAATTTCAAATGTCAGTTTGATGTTCTTTTTCTACCTCACACTGAATATGGCCAACCCAAAGACAGTTACTGTAAAATGTAATTTCCATTGGCTGAGGCCATTTGAAATTCATCTAAAGTTGTATAAACTGAAGGAGAGTATCATTAGATTTTTTTGAACAGTTGCTGTTTATTCCAAACATACAGAAAGGAGTGTTGGGTCCCTTTTGCCATTGGCACATTATGAATGTAGTGTTTTACAGAAATACCATTAAGAATTCAGCATTAAGAATAAAGTTATATTACTCCACGTTATCCGTGAAGACAGTTAGGAAATATCACTGCCCTCGTAATGCTGTCCCATATACAGTATTACTAGAAAGTAGAAGTAAACAAGAGTGAAATGCATATTCTAAACAGATAATAAAAGCAAAAAGAGCGTTGATGCCATTCTTCTATTTTTTTCTTCTATGTTTTTGTTACAACCTTAAACTGGTTACAGTACTGATTAGGCATAGATATATCACTACTATCTAATGAGTAAAGAAGTGGGGGGAAAAAAGTTGTGTTTAGGACGTTGTGTAGAGTTTTCAAAGGGGGAAAATAACTTAACTTTATTTTGGAAAATGGCTGTAACACACCAAAATGAAGGTGAGTTAATGTGTACGCAAGGGATTGTTTGTAATGCTCGGTTTTGATTGACATTGTCACTGTCCAGTGTTTTGCTTATTTACTGTATGCTGTAGTAATACCTTTTCTTTTTAGCATAGGGCTACTCTGCATCACAGGAGTAGTTTTTCTAAAAATAAGACAATTCACACAGAGAATTTTTCACAGCTAACTTTGTGGCAGCTTAAAGTCTCTTGAGTTATTTTCCAGTCTAAAAAAGGAAAGCGGGAATGTACATTACACATGACGTAGAAAAGAGTGACAAAGAGAATAAAAAAACAACATGCAGACAGACCACATAAGAGAATTTGTCTGTCCTCACACTTTTCCCCTCGTTTGTGGTCAGCCTGTTTTTTTTTTTCTGAGGAGGGGAAAAATGGGTCTGGAAGTCATTACTGGGGACAAGAATTTTGACATTAAATCTCTGGTCTCTGCTTTTTCTCTCTTTGACTTTGGAAAACAGAAATGGACAAGAAAAAACTGCGAAAGGATTAAAAAAAAAAGAAGATATGTTTACATACAGTGAACCCCGATATTTTTCATGAAAGGAACCAAAACTATCTCCAAAAAGTGAATTCCACCAATATCAGGGATCAACCCCAAATTATACTGAGTTATGGCATAATTGCAAAAGGGCTCATAGCTTTTCGAATGCTCCTAAACATGTTGTAGAAACATCTGATTGTACTTTACAAAAAGATAGATTTTTAAAAGTACTTGGTTAAATGCAAAAGGAAAAAACAACATCAAACAACAGTTTTTGTCACTGTATTACTCCCCGTTGTGCAAGGCGTGGCCATTTGAGGGCACTATATAACAAAGACACACAATAAACGTTTTCACTACTGACTCAGTACGCTGCAGTTATATTGGTCATTTTTTCACGTAAGATAAAAAGTATCACTTTATATGCATGTATATCCATTATGCTGATCCATTTTTCACAAGTGAAGATCATCTTGAGTCATCTCAAGTGTTTAAATGATCCCCTTGTTCATATTTCCAGGGATCGAAGAGGTTGAGAGCCCTCATGTGGTGAACGTCATCCTCCCTGAGCAACGAGGCTATTTCGTGCAGCACTTGGGCTACTTCCTGGCAACCTTACTGCTTGTGGCCTTCATCCTAGTCGCCATCATTGTGCTGACGCGGCGGCGTAAAAAGAGAGGTATTGTTATCATTTATCATTTAATCAAATACACTCAAGAGGATACGGTCTTTTGATTATTCAAATTTTCTTTTGCAGGCGTGGCATATGATCTGCGCAGATATGACGAGTAAGATTTATAAGAGCTACTGAAAATAAAATCTAAGTTCACTGAATGTATTTGTAACAAAAACACAAACAAAACAAAAAACGATGTCTGTGCAGGACGAACGTCATAAATGAAGGCGAATGCTCAGTGGAATGCACAGAGCTGCAGACCTTCAACCGAGAGCCACTGAATTCAGGTAAGTCACATTCTGTAACTCTGTCGAAATAGAAAATGAAACTTGATTTTACGTGCACGTGTGTGTGTGTGTTCCTGCGTGTACTGCCCAGATTACAAAAATAACCTCCTGAAAGAAAGAGACTTGAGCAAAGACTGCAACAAGGGTGAGCCATGACAGAATACAGAGCAGTTACATCACCTCACTTCCACAGCAAATAAACATTTGCACCTCCTCCTCCTCCCATCTTCACGCAGACTTTGATGGGAAACTGTGGAAGTGAGGAGCTTCGAAGACGCTGCTGGCAGGACCAGGGCTAATGACGTGGGAGAAAGGATAAAGAAAGCCAACAAAGCAGAGGAGAAACATCCCCTTTGCTGAAACTCGACATAACACCAAGGTTTTTTTTTCCACCTTCATTTCTTTTTATTCAATCACTTTCATTGCATTCACTCTTTTGTGTTATTTTATTGTTTGTTGTACAATATACAAGATGCATTGTTTTTTGTTTAGGTTTTGATGTTCTAATGTCCCATATCATTCTATTACATTTTCCAGCATGCTTTTTATGTGTAATGTGCATGCATGCAGAACTGCTAGCTCACATCTGTTCTTGTATGACAGTAGTTGTTTTTTTCTCCTGTTTTATGTTTGTTTCTTTTTGTTTTTTTCACAAACTGCTGTATTGTACTTTGCAAATCAATGCTAATTTACTGTACGTGGATAAAGTCACCAAATGTTGTGACACATTTTGACAGTACTATCCTAACTTGTTTTTTTTATATTGATATTGTTTCACAATGTTTATGTCTCGCTTCCTCCACTGAAATAAATAAGTAAAGTTAAGAATAGCATGTTGGAACCAGTTTGTCAAAAGAATACGAGTTTTAAATATGTAAATTTAAGCACAAAGCTTGGTTTATAAAATATTGTTACCGGAGATCATGCTAACCACGGATATGAACACTAAGCCAACTGGCTTATGTGGCAGCTGTATTGGCAGGGGCCACGCACAGATTGCAAAAAGAAATCATATGTTGTTCTTTTATTTTTTTTTAAACAAATCGTCATTTTTATTTTTTGGTCAGTGCCAATAGTATCCTATCATGAACACAATAAAAAAACAACATTTGAAAACATTTTTGCCCATCAAAGTTGTCGTGGGAGGGACAAGCATCCCTAAAAGGGCATGCTGTATTTGCTTATGTTCATATCTGTCATGTTGCCCTTTGGCTTCATGGTTTGTATCACCAGCCAAAAGGCATCCTCATTGGCTCATTCCAATGACCATGAAAAGACCAGGCACACCTTTTTCACAGCACACACATATAATGTCACAGATATGACAGTGTAGATAGAAGGTGAGGATTGTGAGCCTAACAAGGCAAAAATAATACTTACTGTATGCAAGTATTGGGTATACTGTATGTGCATGAAGCTTTAAAACACAAATTAATCACAAAAAACGTACTTAAGTCGCTTTTTCATTACTTCTCATCCATTGTGAAGTTGGCCTTGAACAAAATCCTCGCGATAAATGATCGCTACCATCCGCAAGCTTATGGAGTAAGATCAATGTCAAAAAACCTATGGGTATGTATTTTGTGTTTCTGAAATGTTTTCTCGTGACTATGGATCAAAATTGTGTAAGGTTGAATGATTTTCTTGTGACTTAAAATCTAAAACCAGTGAGTGCAGTCATTGCATTACCGCTCTCACTTCTACGACTACTAAGCTTTACTACACACGACCTCACGCCGGAGTGCAAATGTGTGTATGAATTTCTTCTGTGGATTGCCTCCTATGAGTACCAAACACTACGCAAAATAATCGAGCTGTGAGTGCTCCTCCCTCACATGCGTCAAGAAAGGAAATGAAGACAACAGACACTAATGGCATGGAAAACAGAGCTTTTTGCAGCTCATCAAGCTTCAATGTTAACGATAATAGCAGGATGATAGCAGCTGGACCTTGGTCAATTCTGGCGCGTTTACAGAAAGGTTCATAAATGTTCAGTGTCCCTATTAAATAAGTAAAATAAATACAAATAAAATGAATTTACAAAAATGGACTCACAGGTTTTGAGAAAATGACCTGTGACTCCAAATCCACATATTTGAAGAAAATGCAATGGATGGATGGATTATATTAAAATAAATTATAGATCAATTGTACCTTGTTTTTTTGTCAACAAGGGAGCAATAGCTAGGTGGCCCTGAAGTGCAAATACACAAACAAAAAGCTAAGCAAGCAAAAAAGGTGATCGCAAAAAAAAAAAAAACCCACCATACAACGGAGAAGCATACAAAAAAAAAGAGCGGACAAGAAAAAAAAGCACGTAAAAAGGACCATGCAAATAAAGAGTACACAAGAAAAACATTCGTCTTTGAGCAGATCATTAATCCTGCGACATTTTTTTTTCTCTTTTAAAAAATGAGCACTACCAGGAATTCAAATATTGTTGCCAGTATCAAAGAATCACAGCCCTGCAAATTGTTCCCAGGAGTCAGTCAAAACAGGTGTATACAAATTATGCACCATATTAACTTGTGCCATTGTACATGTTATTGATGAAGAGAACACTTCAAGAAAACACAAGTTTTCCTTTCAGCAATAAATAGGTGAAACAAAGTGACTGCTTCTCAACTACTGATTGTCTGCAAGAAGATAGGACAAAAAACTAAAACAGAAAAAAATGAATGATAGCAGCTGGACCTGAACCTAATGAAGCTGAGATGACGAATTTGGGAAGAAACACTGTTGCTTAAACCACAACACCGAATGATGAAAGTGATTTTAATATTTATAATGGTGGCACAAGTTATTATTGTGCTTAATATGGCTGGTTTTGACTGGCTCCTGGGAAGCAACTTGACTGGGCCGCGATAGCGTGACAGAAAATTTGCATATTGTGCGTAGTAGTCACAGGAGGCAATACACAAGAGATTCGTACCCGCAGGCGACAAACCACCGGAGAGGTTTGTGCACAGACGTGAAGTTATTCATATGAATCGTTATTCGCGAATATGTCTTGTTGACAGTGATCTATGCCATACAAGCATCAAACGAATTGCGGCTTTTAATGGGATGGTGTGTAAGATTTGGACCGTTTTTCACTACGGACAGCAGGAGGTGCTGCAGATGGTGCATTTGCCATTGTCCGCAGCTATAACAAACATGGTTGCCTCTAGAGAAGCGCCACCCCTTCATGTAATTTAATTTAATGATACCTAGACCTATGATTATATTTACAACATGTGTTGTTCATTTAGAACACATTCCTTTGCAAGTTTTTGAAATTTACAATCATTCAATTTATTCCTTTATAATGGAATCACAATCTTACACACTGTCTCATCACAGATCTCGCCGCTTCTCCACATCCAGTATGGCAACGACGCCAACGTACGTGTTAGGGACAAAAGCGGTATCTGTGTACATCTGCAGACGAAAATCCCGAATGCGTCCTCCCCAAATAGGCCACTAGATGCCAGCACCGCCTCACCAGTGAGCCACTTTAACACTCGCAATACAGTATTCCCGGCGGCATATCACAAGGATGTATACTGTCCCTTCCTGTTTTACAGCCACCGTAGCTCCGCGGAGCAGAAAGGCGAACATGTCGGAATCCGAGCTGGGTTCGTCCCTCGAGCGGACGCTGTTTTATTAGCGTGAAGCGCTCGCTGCTAATCGTAGCAGACAGGCCTTCTCGTTGCAGTTCCATTCTGTTGCAGTCCTGCCAATGCTTGCCCTCCTCTCGGTCTCATGGCGGAGACCAAAATCATCTATCACATAGACGAGGAGGAGACTCCCTATCTGGTCAAACTGGCAGTTTCTCCCGACAAAGTCACCTTAGCCGATTTCAAAAATGTCCTCAACAATCGACCCGTCCACAGCTACAAATTCTTCTTCAAATCCATGGACCAAGATTTCGGGTGAGTGGCCGCGATCGGTCGACGCGTAATCGCACTCGTCGCCGTTGTTGTGCTTATTGTGTTATTATCGGGTGAGTGTGCGTGTGCCGACTACAGCCGAGTGAGTGTGCGCTCGAGTAGCATTGTGCGTGTTTCCACGCGTTTTGGCACCTGCTCATTATTCCAGGCGGTCCAGTGCGCAGTGGACGAGCCACACGAGTGTTCGAGCTCAGACTAGATCGGTCCGGTGTGCTCATAATGACGCGCATGCATACACACGCACACAAGCATGCGTGCACACGTTCTAGTTTGTTGTTGTTGCTGCTGCGTGGTTTCTTTAGGAACTCGCCGACTGCAGGTGAATAACTCGCCGATTAGAAGAGTGCAGTGTCATTATTACGCTTCGACAATTGATCCTTTGTGTGAGGGCGTCTTTGAATTTATTTAACGTGTCAATATAACATTCCGGGGGCCCTTTTCGTCTTAATCCTAATCGAACGAGATCAGACAAGCGCCTGAGCAAACGTTCAAGCTTCAATTTTAACTGACACTATAATTATCATCGCTAAGATAGGTCTGCGCTTGCACATTGGCACAGACTCATATTCGCACACACAAAATAGTGAGAATGCATTTCTGCCTAGCGGTTGAAGCTTTGCTTTCATAAAACATGCAAATTAGCTATAGCTGTTTAAAACCATATTTATCCGTAGGCGTTATTGTGTGGAGCCTTCTCATCCTACGGGACACGACTACATTTGACATGATCCCGTACTATGCAAACGTCTCTAAATTTTCCGATGAATACCTCTGGAACAACGTCAAATGTGAGTGAAGACGAATACGGTCTGTTGGTAAAATCACTGTTTTTACACTGCTTTTGTGTTGTCTCATTTGATTGGCATGCACACATTTAACTGTGTGACGATTGTACACTATCTCACTCGGCGCTACCAAAATAAAAAATGAAACGAAATAAGATTAAATCTATCGCAAACTAGACATCGACAACGTCTGGAGAAACTGAATGTGAAGACTGAAATGGTGAATGAAAAAAAACATTTAAAGATGGAATGGTTTTGAACAATGTAGAATGATATTGAATGATATGGAAAGATAGAATGCTGCTGCATTATATTAATTTTAATGATTGTTTTTTTTTTTTCATTGTGTCTCAGGGAATGATTGGTGATTTATTTTTGTCAGGCACAAACATGTTGGCATGTTAAATTCTTTTGGAATTTAAATTGGGTAAATGTTTTATGGGATTTCATAGAAAATGAATATGATTTTTCTGTGGTTAATTTTTGGGGGGTGAATCTGATTTTTCAGTGGGGCTTGCAAACTGAATTAGTGACATATTTAAAATTTCAAATGGGAACAATGTGAATATGTGTTCATGTGTTTTGATGATAGTGTCATTGGCAATATGATTTTTTTTTATGTTGGTATTGTGGTAAAAACGTTGAATTTTTGTACAATGGGATTTTTGAAAGATTAGGTTTGTAATATTATTTCATAAGCGGTTGGAAACAATGATAAACAACCTTTTGCATGCCAAAAAGAGCAATGAAAATTGTAACTAATATGTGAATGTCTTCAGCCTTCGCATAATAAATAGTCATTTTCTCAGTCATACGACGGCAGAAGAAATTCCATTTTAAATTAAGGGCATATTGTATTTGAGAATATAATCTTATATAATGTTTGCATTGACAAAGAATGAGTATGGTCAGCCCTTGTCATGATGGTAATGTTGCGTTGTTTACCTACATGCAAGTTTACATTATGAACAAATCTTCCACTTGACTGACTCCGCAGCCTGGAGCATTTTTAGGCAAGTGGTGTTCAGCTTTGTCAGCTCTTGCTGTCAGAGAATGACACTTGCAGACTAAGTCTCTTAGCGAGGTGCGTTCATCACATTCTACACACTGAGAGTGTGTGTGTGTGTGTGTGTGTGTGTGTGTGTGTGTGTGCGAGAGGGAGAGGGTTTGCTGACGATTCCAGGTTTAAATAGTGCTGCAGAATGCCCCCTTCCAAACTCTCCTTGTGATGTCTTTGTCCCAGTAAGAAAATCTGTCAGGCCTCCGCTGAGGATGACATATTTATGTCAGTTTCTCATTCCGGTATGAGTGGTCATCCCGTAGCATACGCTGGAATTGCAAAAATATGATTGGCGGAAGTGGGAAGGCAGGCAGCGTCTACACCCCCAGACGTCATACATTTCCACTGCAGCCTGACCTTGGAAGGGAAACCGGCTCTTCCTGGTTGCAGGCCGGGCTTAGTGTGCCTCTTTATCCTCGGCTTCCTGCCTCTCTTGCAGTGTAAGGCGGGCTGTTCCCTGGGCCTCAGGTGATCAACAAGCACATTATGGAAACAGAGTACAGTATTTGTGCTCTCTCCAATCTGAGACATAGGTCCGTGTCGAGAAGCCCTGTGTTTGTGGACGCAGGATAGTTTCATTACAAAGGGGTTTCGGAGAGCATTCCGGCCTTAGCCAGGCTTGACTATCCATGCTGTGTGCGCAGCGTATGGCGCTGGCACACTATGGAAGCAAAGACAGTCAAAGGCATAGAGGATGGCAACTCTTTGTGGCTGCCATGCTGGCCGCCCGATGGAAAGGAACGAGAAGACTGCTGAGCAGAGGAGGAAAACATCAAATCCCTTGCAGTTATAGATGCTGTTTGAAATGTAAATTAGCAGCCATGCAAGGTCCTCTGTAGCAGACCCCCTGCCGCGCTGGAAGAAACAGCCATTTTCTTATGGGATTGCTGAAATACATGTGCGCCATTTTTTTTTTCTCAGCTTTTCAAATAATGGCCACGCAAAATGTGTTAAACGGTTTGCCAGACAAACCGCTCGACATGTCCCTTTATTGCTGAGGACATGTCCTTCCAGTTCCCACCGGAGTCCAAACTGCACATTTGCATCCATATGCATTATTTGTGCACAATTCATACTTCACTTGTTTTTGTTTTCATAACATCATCAATATTCATAAGGCAAACAGCTAATTGAGCGACCCGCTTTGCTTGTTCAGAGACTTGAAGTGAAGGTGATGTGTTGTGTCATTGCCACTGGTGTGCTCGAGTGGGCTTGAGATCTCACTGTGGATGCTTGTCACTGAGGCACTGCGGTGCCCGCGGCCAAGCTCGGCGCCTGTATTTGAGTCCCAGACAATAAGACTGGCTTGCCGAGGGCCGCATGATGCCAAGTCCCTGTAGTTTGCACCGAACCCTGTGAGCACCTGGCTTGTTTTATTATAAAAATCAAGCAAATGTTTGACAGTCATGACACTGTTTTGCGTGTTTGCAAAGTGTTTATGTGCTTTATCTGCCCTAAATGCACGTGATCAATGGTCAGAATCACAGAAAGCAGAGTTTCTACTATTCATGGCATATTATTGGGCCTTTATATTTATTGTTGCTCTGTCGAGACTTTTATAATAGGTCAGGTCAGTCTGTCTTCGAGCATTGTGTTTTTTGTAAGAGGGGAGAAAAAACACACACACATTTGACCCAATCCGTTCAGTTCTCTTGAAATATCTTTTCAAACCTTGTTGTTTATAGTCAGGCAAACGTGCAAAATCATGTTCCTCGTCATATTTTGGAATTGATCTATAAGCTTTCATGTGGATTATTTCCATTCTTTTCTTTTTTAAATAATATCTTTTTGAAGATTGAAACTATTCTATGCTTGAGTCATGCTGGGGAATTCTCAGGTTTTGTACACATCTACATTTTTTTGGGGCTCGATAAAAGGTGTGCAAAGCTCTTAAAAATTGAAAGTAATGCCTAAAGTATCCCTTAAAACAGCTGCCTCAAGAGCTGGACGATATGACCTTAAATTCACATTGCAGTTCTGAAGTTAGCCCCTTCATGGCAAAACTGTATATGTTTGATATAAGTAAAAGATGTGAAAATCTTAATGTAAATATTTCTGAAAAATAGGTGAGTTGCATCAAGAAAGGTATTCAGAGTGAACATTGTACCAAACAAAACATGCACCTGTCTCACTGTGGTAACCCCAGACTGTGAGCGCTGAAAGCCAATTCTGCTTTGGTTTATTAGAAATAAGAAACGAGCAAAAACAATCCATTGTTGTGATAGCAGATTGAGCCCACTTTGAATGGTCTTAAATAGTGAAACGCTGTAACCAACGAGCATTTCAATAGTATTTTTTTTCCCTATTAATCAATAATTGCGACTATTTTTTAAAAATTTCTCTTGAAATTAGCTAAAGCTCTGATGCAGATGCCATATAAACTCATGAACCCTTTCCTTCACCTCAATATAGTATATTTAAATACACATACATAACTTAAGAACGTGTGTCTTTTTATTCAACACACAAAAATAAACTACATGAATAAATGACATAAATTAAGTCAAATGAAAGTCCAGTCGATTTTTAAATGAGTGAAAATGCTACTTATTCCCTAGGATAGCATTAATGGTGAATTTGTACTGTAGAACATTCACAACGTTCGAATCGCAACTCATCAATCTTGCTCACTAATGACCGCATATTAGAGAGGAAAATGCTGGGCAGAGAGAACGGTGTTGTGTTCGCTTTAGCCTAGCCCTCAGCCCTCATTGTTTTGTCTGTCCATTCGTTCATCCATTTTCTACAGCCGCTTCTCCTCACTAGGGTTGCTGGCGTCTGTCCCTGCCTTCTCCGAGCAGTGCCCTGGAATGGTTGCCAGCCAATCGGAGGGCACACTGAGACTTAACAACTCTTAGCACTCACGATCACACCTAAGAGATATTTGTTGTGTCCTATAGACCTACTGTGCATGTTTTTGGAATATGGGAGGAGACCAGAATGCCCGGAGAAGACCCACGCATGCACACGTAGAACAAATAAACTCCACACCGAAAGGACATAGCCCGCTGGAATTGAACCCGACACCTCTGAACAGTGGGGCAAACGTGCCAACGAGACTTCCGCCGTGCCACCCCCTACACATTTCCTCCGCCTTAAAGTCCCTACGCCATCTGCGAGAACTTCCGGTCTGCCAAGTCGATTACAAATCGACGCATATTCTCCGTAACTCAGGAACGAGGCCAAGATCGTTGATAAAATAGTTGTCATTTTGCAACCCAATGTACAAAACCTCTTGATGGGTATACACCATGTAAAAGTCCAGCTGTTCTGCACAAACAACTTCAAAATGAGCAGGAAGATCACTGCTAGTTTGCAAAATCTGAAGAGACGCTGCGCCTCATGTTGTGCACCTGCCGCCGCCATGTGGCCAGATCAACACTTTGATTTTCTCCACCAATCGCATCTGATTCTTCTGTGGATCTTCCTGATGTAAGAAAATATGTGCTAAAACTGAATAGAGCAAATTACATAGAAAATAAATTAAAAATCTATCAAAGTGACTGGTCGACGATGACGTCGACTACTTTACGCAATTGACGTTGTCGACAATGTTGACTGTTCGGGACAACCCTGAACCAAAGGTCTTAGATTTAATTAAAGTGGCCTTAACAGAGTTTAAACTTGACCACAGTAGATAACTTGGTCATTAAAGATTTTACAAAGATATTCTCAAAGGTATTGATTTTCAAATTTTAAGACTCATTGCTTCTTCTGCCTGTTATACGTCATTGATGTTCAAGTCACCCAGCTAATGTTTGACTATGAAAGCACAAACACATTTTTTCTGCCCCGCAGCCACACAAAGACTCCCAGCCTTGAAATATTCTGTGAAATCTTTTGTTGCCAATTTAAGATGTCACGTGTGAGCCGCAAGCTTCGGTCAACAGGATTCACTACTTGAGTGGTTGCATAGCTTGTGTGACTTCAGGAAAGGATCACATTTTGCTCCAGGTTTCGGACAGAAACTAAATTACGCGTGGTGTATCAATTGTGTGTCGTTCCAGTCAGGGTTTTCATCACAGATTCCTGTATGGATCATCCATGAGTAAGAGTGGCAAATAAAGTTACATGAATTAGCAGTACAATTTTCGATTTTAGAGAAGTTCACGAACAACATTTCAATAGTGAATTCATGGAATTATTATATTCAAAACAAAAACAAATCAACAACAAAAACATTTCTATTCAAGAGTTTTATTGTCATTTGCAAAGTAATACTACACAATGAAATTCTTATTCTGTTCACTTCCCTGAGCAGTCGACATTCCACAATCAAGCAAATAATAAAGTAGGCAATAAAACAAAAACTAAAAACAGTCTTAGAGCAATAAGAGCAGTAATAATGAACCACTAATAAATGAATAGACTTATATTCTCTGCATATTATGGAGTAAACGGCGTGGAAGAAACTGTATACATATGAGGATGATGCAAAATATCATGTAGTGAAAAATATTATGTATTTAGCAGCTTTCCTGTACCGTGCAGGATTTGATCAAATGGATTTTGGACTTTTACTTATATGGCGCTTTTCTACCTTGGGTACTCAAAGCACTTTACACTAACTAGTCATTTATCTACTGACTAGTCATTTACCTACTGATGATGCAGCATCAGGAGCAACTGGGGGTTCAGTGTCTTGCTCAAGGACACTTCGGCTTGGTCTTGATGGTCGGGGGATCGAATCCACGGCCTCTCAACTGGGAGACGACCATTCTACCACCGAGCCATGCCGCCCCCGTAAGGTGCATGTGTGCGTGCGGTAAAGTGGCTGATGATGAGGCAGATATGCACGTGAGGTATTTGTTAAGAATCCGGATGGTCTGTGGATAGAAGTTGTTTGCCAGCCTGGCAGTCCTGACCCTCAGGCTCCTGTAGCGTCTGCCTGATGGCTGCAGATCAAACATGTTGTGTTGTGGGTGAGTATTGTCCCCGATGAGGTGCCTGATGGCTGCAGATCAAACAGGTTGTGTTGTGGGTGAGTATTGTCCCCGATGAGGTTGTCTGTTCTCCACAGAACCCTGGTGTGGTAAATGTCCTGCAATGAGGCGAAGGCTGCTCCTCAGATGTGCTGTGAGGTTTTGATCACACGATGGAGCGCCTTCCTGTCTTGTGCTGTACAGTTGCCTTACCAGACTGATGGAGGTGGAGAGGACACTTTGGATTGTACATCTGTACAAGTTGTTGAGAATCTTTGCTGGCATGCTAAATTTCCCCAGTCTCCTCAGAAAGTACAGTCTCTGTTGGCACTTCTTGTTGATCTGGCAAGTGTTGTGGGACCAGGTGAGACCCTCGCCGATGTAGGTGCAGAGGAATTTGAAGGCTTTCACCCTCTCCACCTTTTTCCCGTTGATGACGAGTGGTGGTTTGTGCGGCTCCATCTGCCGCCTTGGGCCAATGATCAGTTTCTGGTCTTGTCTGTGTTGAGGTGCAGATTGTTGCTGCGACACCAGGCCACAAGGTCTGCCACCTCTTTCCTATATGCTGTCTCCACCCCACTTGTGTTCGGCCCGATGACCGTTGTGTCATCTGCATGCTTAATTATGCTGGTGTTGTTTTGGGATGTGACTCAGTTATAGGTGAAGAGTGTGTAAAGCAAGGGCGTAAGCACACAGCCCTGGGGTGTCCCTGTGCTTACAGTTCTGAAGCTGGATGTGTGGTTGTGGACTCTGACTAATTGGGGTCTCTTCCAAATGATTATCTTTTAGGGAACACAACATTGTCCACATACTCGTTGGCTGTTGGCTGCAAAGTACAAGCTATGGAAGACTGGCTTTTGTGATTGGCAATAACAGGTATTAATCGGCATATGCTGATCACGAACTACTGTTTCTTTCGTATTTTTTTGCATTTGTTTTATTATTGCCTACCTTATTATTTGCTTGGTTATGGAATGAAGTCTGCACGGGGAAGTGAACAGAATAAGAATTTGATTGTGTGGAATTACTACGCATATGACAATAAAACTCTTGAATCTTGAATCTACTCTACAGCAGTACACAACAAGCATGGCAGGGAAGTTCTCGCTGTTACAAAAGTGTCCAGCCGCTGCCAAGGACTTCCAGTCAAATTTATTTATATAGCACTTAATCACCACAGGGTCTCAAAGGGATTTACTTAGTGAAAAAATCACAGAGAACATCACAAATTCACAACAGCATCCATTGCCCCTTCACGTCTCAGTGTGAGAGGTTCAACTGTTCAGAAGCCGCAGCCTGAAATGATCTTGGTGCTTTCCCTCTGCTTCCACAGCTCCTGCACCGGGCTGTTTGTCCCCCTAGTTTTCATAAACAGATAACAGTCAGCCACCGTGTGGGTTTTAAAATGTGAAGTTTTGGTAAGTAGTATTGCAATGTAAAAGATGGAAACCCCAATCAAGAAACATCTTATTGACTGAAGCTGCATCTCTCACTGTATGGCTACCTTTTCCCCTTCATGATGTAATTGCCAGCCCGCCGTGAAACATCCATCCATCCATCATCTTGACTGCTTGTCCTCACGAGGGTTGTGGAAACTACCTCAGTGAAGTGAATGAAGGAACTAACACATGTGTTTTAATGAAAAAATGAAATTAAAATGAAGAACCAATAGGCTGCACACGAAGAGTCATTCTTCCTATCAAGTTGGTCCCGTGGGACACCAGTATAAATAACAACAGTACCGCCCTCAGGCCAATTTTTTACTACTGGAGTTGATTGTCCGGTTGTGTGCTCCCACGCATATTTTTCCACTCTAGTATTTCCTACAGTTTCAACAAACAAATGAAATGTTGATGTTTCATTTCTGATGAGTGGTGATTTCCCATTAAACGGAAAGGCTTAAAGAAATTACTTGACCTTACATGTTGTTTAAGTCACTGCTGTTCCACTTGAATCCAGTAGATGGCATTAGTGCCCTTTGAAACTGTTGCAGACTGTCAAAAAAACAAAACAAAGTAGAAGACTTTTCTCTCTTCCCTGAACTCGAAATAGTAAAAAGCAAAGCGACAGGCCTCTAAAAGACATGTGCCTTTACCTGTTACGAGTCACCAATGTGTTACAGCATACACAGGAATTCTATCGTTACACGAGTTGTCGGTTGTTCCACCCTTTTGCGTAGGTGCGGTGAGATTGATTGATAAGTCTCCGCTTCAGTTGTGAAAGCTCACTCCAAAATTTGAGCATGTCAGAAATTCTAGCGGAGCAACGTCCCTTTGTAACAACGGCCCACCAGATGAAATGAGTCGCGCCTCGTATAATATACTGCGCCTCCAAAGGAGCCGCTGACAATCATAGGGTTTGTAAGTGTACTGGCCAGTTTATCTCCTTGCGCGGTCTGAGCGTGCCTGGCAGGTGTGGCTGGCCGCCGCTGAACTTTGTTCCAGCAGGTCAACAGTTAACTGCTTGCTATTTTCGTACAGGGATTTATAGCCAACGAATGTGCCGATGGACTTTCATCCATTCCAATGTCATAACCCAGATTTTTTAAACATTTTTACAAGTAAGGGTTTTCTGATTACGGCTTTAGGCTGAAAATTTGATAAAGTGCTCCATGAGCGAGAACTGATTGTTGCACATTTTTCAGTTTTGCAGATGCTCACCTGATTACTGCAGTGGGGATGGGCGAAGTCGGTCTCAATGCCGACACATTCCTTATTTCAAGCAATGGCGATAGCTCTACGGAAGAAGGGAAGAAATTAGGCACAGTCTGATTAAATAATTACACACTGTCATTTTGTCTGAGTCAACCTAGTTGACTCACTTCTGCTAACTCTGCAATCAATTTAATTGAGGAGAGTTACCAGCACAAAGACAGCCAAAGATAGAGGTTTTCACAGTTTTACTTTTCAACGTTGCTCAAGGGCTCATTGGAAAAATAAAATACAATCTGTCAACATTGCTTAACCATGTTGAACAGGCAGCAGAAGAATCATATCCAAGGGTCAAAGAAATCTAGAACATTTTTTATTTCTTTTTGAACGAAGTATGTATTTTTTTTTTATTTTATGATTTTACATTAATTCCAAAAATTTACTCAAATAACTTTTATAATCTGTGTATGAAATAGTTTTTGCAAAACTATTGATTATTTGGGGAAATTATTTGATTAATTATCCATCCATCCATTTTCTAGAGCACTGGTGTCAAACTCGAGGCCCCGGGGCCACATCCGGCCCGCCACATTATTTTATGTGGCTCGTCAAGTGCTAGTTATGACTTACATTAATTGTGTGGCCCGACAAATGCTAATTATGACTTCCAAGTTCCTGGCGAGAATGCAAAATTTTCAAGTTGTCTTCAACTTTTGTTGTTGTTTTCTTATCAACGCCCCTTTTGAACAGTTTTTAGCAGCCTCTGATTTGAAAGTATGAATGTGTGAGCATCATACCTCCAATTTATTTGACTTCACAGTCACAATGGGCCTCCAACAAAAATGATAACTACAATGTGGCCCATGGTAAAAATGAGTTTGACACCTCTGTTCTGGAGCCACTTATCCTCGCTAAGGTCGCTGGGTTGCTGCTGCCTATCCCACCCAGATGTCTGGGTATTTGGCCGGTGACACCCTGAACTGGTTGTTAGCCAGTGGCAGATTGGACAGGTCAAGCTAAAAAATGTTTAAAACAAGGTCCATTGATGTCTCCATTTGATGATTTAAAAATGTTTAATAGCTTGATGGCACTATAAGACACGTTTAATACAAGATAATACACATACACACATTTCAATCAATCAAATCAAATTTTATTTGTATAGCCCTGAATCACCAAAGTCTCAAGGGCTTCACAGGTGAAAAGAGGTCATGACGAAACTTCTTTTGAAAAAATAAGTCATACAGAGACATCTTTTCGGTGTAAGGTTCACAATAGCATCCCCTGTCAAAGTACACGTTTACGATGTAGGCCAGAAAAAAAGCTTCCCCTCCTGAAATGACAAGCAGCTGCCACTGTTTTTAAGGTATCGGTACTTGCGAGACGGCAGCCAATATCAGTATTGTGGCCATTTTATGACCAGGAACTAGAAATGAGAAGAATAGAAAATTAGCATTCATTTCTTGCAGTTTAAAAAGAAATGGTATATTGAGGTCTGTCTTTAAAATGTTCTGTCTGTCCTTTTATTGATTTTTTTCTGGAATTTTTAACTAACAAAATTACCACTGGTGCCGGCATTGGTGCATACTCAAGAATTGACCTACGAGTATTGGTCTTAAATTAGGACTGCCACCAATAGTCGACGTTGTCGACAACGTCGATTATGTTAATTATTTGACAGTGGTTTCCCATCGTCAGCTATTCCCTTTCATATATTTGTATGTATTTATTTTCCCCGTTATTTGCTCATCTCAGCCCAAGCGCATGCAGCCCCCCGAAAAAGAAGCAGACGGGCTTGGCGGGGGAAATCAACTCGTTCATCTGACAACATAGCAGCATTGCGTGCACAATGTGAAGCTTGGTGTCTCTTTGCTAGCGGTAACATTCTTGCTCATTTTGGATCTATTCGTGCAGAACAGCTTGGCTTTAATATCATACACCCGACAGGAGCTTTTGGACACTACACTGCGAAGTTATAACAATTAACCATATCTTTGCCTCATCCCTGAGCTGCGTAGAACATGATGCTTCACAGTGTACCCGGCCGATCAGAACTGCTTGCAGGCGGCGTAGAGAATGCAAACAGGAGGGCGAAACGCGGAGGGCTGAGAACTAGGTTAAAGCTAACTCCGCACCGGCGTTACAGTTCAACTGGCTCCCAGATTAACTGATTCCAGATGTGGGTCAACTGTTGACTTGTTTTGTGTTTCCTGAAAGCATAAGCAACATGGAAATTGTTTCACTTTCTAACTGTCTTGTTCATCGATAAACGCTTGAGACAAAGCGGGTCCTTTTTAATTCCAAATTGACTGTATTTTCAAGCTCCAGCACAGATTGTTGATGAGCTATTGGATTAAATCGGGTGTGTTGGGGAGAGAAAACTGGAAAACGTGCAGGACGAGGGCCGGAATTGCCCACTTCTGTCTTACGTCATCCTTGTTCCTCCAGAGGCTCCTGGCTCAATTTATCAATTGATGCTTAACCCAGGGGAAGAAAAAATGTAAATTGTAGTAAACATAATTCTTTACACTTATTTACATTCCTTGACACCTGTTTGGACTAAGAGATCTTTTTAGTGGCATTTTCTCAGTGGATACATGATTGCATTTTAGTTGTATATATATTTGGTATCCTGCAATTGGCTAGCAACCAGTTCAGGGTGTCCCCCGTCTACTGCCCGAAGCCTGCTGGGATAGGCACCAGCATGCCTATCCTTGGGATAAGTGGCTTTAGAAATTAGATGGAAGGATATTTGGTATTCAGTGTTCTCAGCCCTACATTGAAATATGTACTTTTTGTCTAAATCACACTACTTTAGTACTTTAGGTAACTAGCTCCCAACCTGCAGGGGCTGGAAAATACCACGTGCTTACTATGTTATGTTTATCACACTAAGGGAAAAAAAATCACAATTTTAATGATCTGCACTTAAAAAGCTCAAAGTCTTTATATATTGAGCAGGTGTCATGTTGTTTGCATGTGACCCTGATTCAAGAGAGAGTCCTTGTCCTTACGAGTATCAGAGGATTATCGTACTTGGATAGGTACACTATCACCTACCATTGCACTGACTTTGTGTTTGTTCCTGTCCAAAGGGTTGTCAAAGAAGAGATTTCCGACGACAACGCCAAGCTGCCTTGCTTCAATGGCAGAGTGGTGTCCTGGGTAAGTGATATAATGACGCATGGCTCGAAACACAGTTTTATGGAACGCTTGTGGGTCAGGCAAATGTGACTGCCTCCACAAAGCTTTTTTAAACAATTCACAGTTCACACTCTTCAGCTTGATCTCATGGCTCAGCTTTGCTATACGTGTGGATGGCTCTATTATATTTTGAACTGCTTTAGCATGCATTCGGCAGCAGATCAATTGGACCACTGAAGCAAGATCTTTGACTTCTACTGCAACGTATTTGTCACTCTGTTACTTCAGTCGGTTCACAGTGTTGTGTAAGTACCGTAGTGTCTCCGGGGGCCAATAAAGGATGTCAAATTTGATCAAGCTTTCGTGTGAGCAGAGGATTTACATTTTAACTGCTCCACTCTCATTCAAGGATGAGGATAGAGGTTAAAGCTGTGGCCTGAATTATTGATGAGCTAGATTGTATAGCGGGCTGCCCACTTAATTTTGAGAGAATCATTTAGCTGTTTGTTTGTTTTTTAATTTATTACTTAGTCCATCATGTCATATTTGGTTAAACCTTTGATAAAAATATAATGGAAAACATGGCCCCTCACTCGGTTTGCATTTAATTTCTTTCATTATGTCAATTGTTGTGTTCATTGTAACGTAGAACGCTGTTAAATCACTCTTCCTGTAGCACCGCCCTAAATAAGTAATTGCTTTTGATGTAAACATGCTACAGCAAAGTAGCAGCAATGCTGCAATGTCATTATCCTGAATTCATTGCTCAAACAACAGCCGTGCTGTATCCAAGGTGTATGGTCTCTTAAGTCACTCATGACACAGAAACTCAAAAAGCACGTGTTTATGTTTAAAATGCTTAGTTTGCCACGCTACTTATTCATAAGATATAAGTACAGTATATGATGCTTACAAAAAAATGTATCATTAGAAATCCCAACATAATGTCTCGAAAACATACAATAGTGGTAACTTAACCGGCGCCTGTACAATTGAAATAAACAATGACTCACGTGTCTCACTCACACTAGTGTGCTTGTGCATCAATCAGAGTACATAAGTATGTGGTCATTCATAACGTTAAAGCCTCTGACAACATAAGAACAACGTAACGCCATTTATGCCCCGATCAACAAAGCCTCTGACAGAAACAAGCAAAAGTCTCATACAACCCATTATATTCATAACAAACTTAAAAGGTGAACCGATTACTGTAACGACTGGGTTGAGTGTGGTTTGATTGGTTATTTCACCCATTTTTTTTCTTTCTACTTCTCTCGTTCCCTCTCATAGTTGGTGCTAGCAGAGAGCTCTCACTCTGATGGAGGATCGCAATGCACAGAGAGCCATCCAGAGCTACCCCCTCCTCTCGAGAGAACGGGCGGAATTGGTGACTCCCGGCCCCCTTCCTTCCAGTGAGTAGGATGATCACTGCTTGTCATGTATGCACAATTACACACACACACATCCACAGGACCCCCCCCCCCCCCCCCACACACACACACACACACACGCGCACACACGTATCAAGCACACACTTCTCTGTGACCTTTTTACTGCAGTGTGCTCATTTGAGCTTAGCACACAGATTCATCATCACAGGCGTCGTTGGCGGTGCGCCTATGTGTGAATATGCCACATATGTGCTAAAAGTGAACTATAGAATCATGCTCCGGGGCTACTTTTTGTCCCTACTTGCTCAGCATGGAATAGAGGTACTTGTTTGCTCTTATTTGTACAAATGATGCATGTACTGCTGGCTGCTGTTGAAGTATAAATATATAAATAGCCTATGCAGCATAAACGTCTTCAGGCAGTCATTGAGTAGCATTAGTCACTCAAAGCAGTCATCCATATGTGCTTGGTAGAGGGTCATGTGTACTTTACCAAGATTAAACGACCAACTGAAAAAAGATGTCACAATGAAGCGTTTTCCAAATAAGTCCGATTTTTTTTCCCCAATAACTTTTTTTTTTTTTTCAAAATAAGCCTCAATTTTTCATGAATAAAGATATATATTTCCCCTTCACTGCTGCTTTGCTCAGATGGATGTCTCCACATGTGTGAGAGATTTTGAAATTCACTAGTCAAAATGACTTTTTTGTTTTTCGCTTTTCCTTCACTTATATTGTCCTTCACATACAGCAGCCCGCTACATTGCTAGTTTTCGTATGGAATGTATCTTTATTGCATCTAGATCCTTGTGATATGGCAGAAACCTGTAATGCCCACGCACGAGGGAAAGGTGAACCACAGTCTTTGGCTCATAAAGGCAATGAGCACACTAATGCTGGAGCTGCTGTTGTCCACTGCTCAGTCTCAGACACTTAGATACAGATGAGTTTGTGTCATCCAGGTTACTTTTCACTGCTCACTGAAGTCATTGAAGTCAACACCATAAACAACAATATGTAAAAAAAAAAAAAGCCATGGATTTTTTGTTTTGTTTTGTTTGTGCTAAAATTAGGTTACAATATGTTGAATGTTGCAGCACCTGACATTTTTACATAGTCTTTCTAGAGCTTCACCTATTACGGGTGGTTCCATAATGCATCACCCGCCATGAACATAGGTTCATTGAATTGCAATATTTTCCTGAAAAAACTCACATACATATACTGTATTTTTTTTCTTTTAGGAATGCAATTTCATTCTCATCGTATAATTCAGTTTTTAAGGCCCTTCCTTATCAGTCATGAGTGTTTAAAATCATCTTGCTTTTTTTTTCTCTCCCTTATGGTGCCCCTGGCCATTATAGGCCATATTCTAACTCCAGGAACATTTTCTTGGCAGCCCGATGACCAATACCTTGAGAATACCGTGCAGTCGGCGAAAGAAAATGTCCATTCTAAATATAGCTAGAAGGCCTGGCGGTATCAGGGGTGAGGGTTGTTGTCATTGCAGGAGAAAAGCAATATGGCTGAGGCTCTAAATTGAGAACAAGCAATCTGTCATGTCTCTGTGTATCTCTTTATCCAGTGTTTGACATCTCAGCTCGAGTTTGCCCTCTGCTGCCGGCCTAACAGCTTGCCCCCCTGATTTTATTGTTCCAGCCAGCTCGAGCTACGACTACTGCCCCCATGTGGTGCAAAGTGACAATGCGATGACCTTCACATTAATATTCCCCCACCCTCCTCGCTTTCTATCCGTTGCCCGCCCTTTTCTCTTTTCTCCTTTGAGTCAGACAGGCAGGCCTTTTTCTCAGAGCCGCTGAGTGAATTCCCCATCTTGAACCTCCTCGCTTGTTGCCCGACTTTCCAGCTCTCCCTAAATACATGGAATATTATTACCACTTCATTTTCCTTTTGTACCAGATTCATGCTGTTCACTTGTTTCTCTGTGTGAATGGCTAGTTGATGAGCACACAAGACTAGGTGGTTTGGGGCTGAGAATGGACGCAAATGATGTGGTTGTGCTTGGTAATCCGGCTTAACAGACATTAAAAGCACCCATCTCCATTTCCCAAGAGGGAGGGAGTGGTGACTAGCAATAAAGGGGCTGATGGATTTAAAAAAAAAAAGGGGGGGGGGGCATTTGTTCACAGCTGCATTATCCTTGAATAATCTACTTCTGGATCAAGAAGCAGCTCAGCCCCATGGCCGGGCAGAGACCTCCAGTCATTACCCCTTTTTACAATCACTTGCCCAACACAATGCGAGTCTTCATTTGTTCACCGTTGCTAGAGACATCCATCTTAGGTGCAGCATCTGTAGACTTTCCATAGTGAGCAGTTTTCCTTACAGAATGCTTATACAGTGTCTTGAGCATTATTGTCGGAATTCATCTTTCCTTCTGTTTATGTCCAGTAAATATGCACCTTTGTGTATGAGCTTGTGCATGAATTAAAAGAGCCAAGCAATATGTATACTCATGGAAGAAACATGTTTACCAAAGTTTATGTGTCAGGCAGGCATATAAAATGACTTTGTGGAGTGGCGTTCTCACCAGCCTCGGGTTTCGTAAAGTCTCTTAACCCAAAAGTGCCGCCAGCTCTCTGACAATAACAATTTGCCCCGCAGCCCTTCTCTAACCCTTGTACACTCCTCCCAGACATCAAGAACACTGGCTTGTTTATTGCCCTCGCGTTCTGCACCCCTGATCGACCACTGCACACTTTTTAAAAATAAAATTTGGCATTCTGTGCTCTGTGTCTCGCTTCAAATAATGCTGAAGACACTAGCTGGACTTCTAGTGAATCCCATCAATGGCAGCTTCGTCCAGATCACTCTCTCTGTGGCTATCTGGTCATTAATGGTGGTGGAAAACATATCCTATTATAGACCAAGGGCTGGAGGTAGTGAATTTGAAACATAGTCCTCATAGGAGATGCAGATGCCCCCTGGAGCTAAACACAAACAGGCGTTCACGTGGGCTCACACACACACACACATTCCAGAATGGTTGAAGGGGATTCTGTACTGGAGCGTTGGTCTGAGTTGTTGTTTTCTCTTGTAACCTTGAAATTTCCTTATAATAGTGCCAATGCGGTGAGCAGTCGTGATGGCCTGGATACCGAGACGGGCACGGAGTCCCTCCTCAGCCACCGGCGCGAGCGGGAAAGAGAGCGCGCACGAAGGAGAGCTCGAGAAACTGAGCGTAAGTATGACCATTTGTGATATTTGCCTGGACATTGTATCAACCCCAACGCAGATCTGGGCTGAATATGGCCCTGGAACCACATTCGGCCGCGCCATATTCTCTGGCTGGCCCTCACATTGACCATGAAACCTAAGCAAAATATAAACTGTTCAATGATTTCATCTTTAAAGTTGTGCTTTTTTATATTTACAAGGATGTATGATTGTACAAGCAAGGTATTCAGGTCTACGTATTTAGCAATTCATTGAAACGAGGCTTGAAAAATAAGAAAGGCAAATTGAAATCAGCGTGTATAATTGGCCCTAGGCAAGTTCCAGTTTTTCATGGGGCCTTTTAGCAAAATTGATTTCTAACCCCTGTCCCTACCAGTTCATTCCTGCATCATGCTTTGTATCAGAAAGTATTGTCGCTCATAAAATACTGTATTATTGTCAGATGATGCATATGACAAGCAGACGTCACTCTTAGTTTTTCCTTCTTGCATCACAGCCATTTTTTTGGGGTGAGTTTTTATTCAAGTTTTAAGGCTGTTGATAAAATTTGAACATCTTGTGACTGTGCTTGTAATTTTCACGCATCCTACATTTAAGTCATGCGCAGTACTTAGTGCTAGATGTATTTTTTTTTAATTGGGCTGGGTAATTGACGTTGTTTGCATGCAGAAGTGACATCCGATACTGCTGGCTGCTTCATCAGTCAAGTCGATCAATCAGTTAGACAATCGATTGAGTTCTAGAGTATTATACTGTTGTTATAATAGGTTTACAGACCATGGCAGAATTTACATGGTATGCTTGAGTGATGCATTTATTATATTACAAGGCATTTCAGGATAGCACAAAGCAGCGGTGTAGAAAATGTTCCAGATCAATCCAATTTTAAAAATAATTGGCAATATTTATTGAATTTGTCAAGTGCATGTAAAGTGAAATCTGCACTGTACTTGTATTTGTCTGGTGTGGCCTTGAAAATAACTGTCATATTATTATCTTAACCTAGAGTACCATTACAGAGATTAAAAGTATTCACAATTTTCAATTGTTTATCCTTTTTCAATTGAATTATTTCTCCCTCATAGACGTATGCTTAACATCATTTAGTTGTGATTTCTGCTAATTAAAAGGAAGCAGCACTCGGGCCGTTTGCCTTCTGTGTGCTGCAGCGGTGGTTTTGCAGCTCATAAATCAAGGAAACCCAATGCCATCTAATTTACTTGATTTGCATCGGCTGGCTGACTACAGCTAAAGTCCCACGGCCTGGATGTGAAGACATAACAAAGACTGAAGTCCAAGCCTTGACGCCTACAGCGGCAGAAATTCCCCAGTCACCTTATATACCCGCTCCAAGTGATTCCTGTCACCGAGTCAATGCACTTTTAGAGTGATCGTTTGAACCTGTTAAGCCTGGAAACGTATCCTGTATTACTTTTCTGTCTATGCTATGGCACTTTGAGATGAATAATGTTGTTGAAACTCTTGGAAGGCTGAAAGGTATTGGAGCCTGAGGCCTGCTGGTGTTTGTGGAGGGCCAATAGGTGAATGCATTTCTGAGGGACAAGTTTGATATTGTAGTAGAGCATAATGCATGTAGAGTTGTGTGTTTTCACCGTATACCGTTGAAGCAATTGTACAGAAACAGCCGGTGTCCAGAATAGAGGAGAAAAAGGTCAGAATTACCACGGCTAGAACATGAAGAGGAATGTTTTCACCCGAGGCAAAAAAAATGGATGAGGAGAGTGCATCATTGTAAAGCTCGTCTTACACTGTGCTCTGATTGGACGGCGGCAGATTAGCAGCTGTCCTATAGTTGTGTGTGATGAGAGGCAGCATGTAGACAACACCTGGTCCTGACCGTCGTATATTCAGTGCGTAGGATAAAAGCTTGTTTTCGGCAAAGGTGAGACACCTTTGTTTTCTCCTTCATGAAATGATACTTTGGCTCTTGTCCTAGTGTTCTAACTTGAACTTGTTTGAGTTTTTTTTCATCATATTGCAGTGCAACTATGGAAAAATAGTTCAAGGCAATTTCTTTCTTTTTTTTGTTTTTAGAATGGTCCTATTCCGAATGGCCAACATTAAAAAGAGTGAGATTTGGCTGCTGCCGGGTCAATTCGTCATTCCATTCACCTTTCTTGTTACTCTATGTGTTGTGCTTCTTCCTCTATTTTAGATGACCTTTGGCTCCACACGAGGTAGAATGCTAGCATACAGATAGACGGCCAAGTGTCTGGAGGGGCAGCCATCGGTGTGTGGGAACAAATATGTGGCAGTGAACTCTAGTGGAGGATGTTGGCTCAGGCTTCTTTCTTCTGAAACGCACCGTGTTGTGATGGGAATGACCACATTGCTGGAATGTTTTGCCGGAGCTTGGCAGACGTGTTCTCTACTTGGCCCTCTTTGCTGTACCAGACCGTTCCAGCCAATGCGTTGTTACCCGGAGGCAGCCCCTCCCCGCTGGCAGTGTATGTATGCTGCGTGTGATTTCATGCCGTATCATCTTTCTTCTTCTACTTCCCACAATCTTAAGTTATGTTTTGCTATCTTTTTCCATCCAAATGAGTCACTTGACACAGTCGAAGGAGACATTTTGAAATCTGCCCTTTCAAAATAATATTCTGGCTCCGGTGAACTTTTATGTTTGGGTGGAATATCGGAGGCAGCTCAGCGATGCAGTGCATTTCTACATTGTCACGAATGTCAACCCCAACGATAAACATTGAAATCTTATGGTAACACAGATATTCTGATACTGCAGGAAACGATGTAGGTTGAACCTTAATGCTGTGGCCACTCTCACTATATCTTACTCGTCTCCAGTCCCTCGCATCAACGGTCACTCAAAATCGGAGCGTACTGCGAGGGATTCGGCCATGGGATACGACAGCACCTCCGTGATGAGCAGCGAGCTGGAGTCCAGCTCATTTGTCGACAGCGAAGAAGACGAAGACGCAAGCAGGTGAGCTTTTGTCTCAACTGCAGTGGCTGCTTCTTTATCCCTGAAATAATACGCTACCACTAGCTCAATAAGGGTACCTTTTGTGGAAGATAAATGTTTTATCTATTTTAGGAGCTCTGTCTCTAAGCAACAGGTGTCACTCGTCTCATCAAGTCTCTCTCATAGAACAATTCCTACTTACGTTTTATCATTGAGGTCAGACAGCGCCTGGGAAACCACCCTGTGATATGATTATAATCCTGTTCAACACGTTTTAGTCGGGGATTCGTCACGCGAAAAGGTACAGGATCAATTTGACCCGAACATATATATAAAAACTGACTTGACGAATTCTCCCCAAAGTTGAGTTTGCATGTCACTCGCTTGCTTATGAAAACTGGAAACAAAACAGTGGATGGACAAATTTCTAGGGCTGCAGCTAACTATTGTTTTAATAGTCAAAATAAAAATAATTGCGTAATAATCTATTATTTTGTTGATCAATCAGATTAAGATAACACGTTTCAAGGACATTATTTCAAGTTTAACAGGGCTGCAAACAAAATTGATAATAATAATAATGACATGTCAGGAGTTGGCAACTAATTGCCGGTATTAATACAATACTTTCAAACAGCGCTTCTTAAATGTGGGTATGTGTACTCCTGTGGCTACAAAAAGGTACTTCATAAGATTCTAACAAGGATTCAGCAGGTAATAGCTATTTTAATGTTATTTATTGCCCTGACATGAGCAATACATTTTTATTTTTAAATAATGAGCAAATTAATTGGAACATAAAGCAACTGCTTGGTAAATTGTGTTGCACTGACTCCTTTGGAAAATGTGCGCCTTTATTTTGTTACGTTTTTGCAGAATTAATTGTCACTAGTGAGGCAATTTTTCACTAGACAAGCCAGTAATAAAACACAGTCTATTTTCTAGAGTTATATATCGAGAATAAAATATGCCTTAGAGATATCGCTACACGTGTACTTACAAAGCGTATTAAATCAGACATGGATGGTACAGCACTCTAGTGTAAGTCTTTTTTTTTTTCTCCATTCAATAATGTGGCACTTGGCTGAAGAAAATATTTCACAGGTAGTACATCGTTGAAAAAAAGTTTTCAGACCACTGCGTTAAACCGTAAATAAATATACCACAAATTTTGATCACAACACTCTTCAATAAAATTTAAATCCCTATCAGACATTTTTACCCTAAAAGTACAGCACAGAATACATACAGCTTAGCACACACAAAAACAATGTACACTAGTACTTGTGCGTACTGTATATGAACTTGTTGTTGATGATGATGAATTATTTTGTAGTTTAAATCCAGTGTAAATCAAGAAACATCTGACTGCACAGAAAAGCGTACAAGTAACATCTATACTGCAGACACTCCTGGCTGTCTGCTGGCTGGAAAGTTTTTTTTGTTTGTTCTTTTTTGCATCAGAGCTGGCTGACTGTACAGCAGTTCACGCTTCGGTGTTTACTCACCCAAAACTGCTGCCTGTGCACATTGCCGACACAACCTGGTACCTCTCCCGAAACGCCTACAAAACCTTCTGTCGCTGATGTTTGGTTTGCCGACAACTATTTTAGTGCATTTTGGCATTTTTATAGCTGCCAGTGACCGTTCATTGTCTCGATGAAAGGCATTTCACATTAGAATTAATACAATACATACTGTAGCCAGCATTTTGATAAAAAAAAAAAAAATTAACTACTTAGTGAATCGTGGCGGAAGAAAAACCCTTAAAAACACACACACACACACACACAAAATGAGGCGGTGAATTTGCGAATGCTAAACCGTTAAGAAAAGAGGCGCCATTGTAATAGGCTGATTTGATATATTTCTATTAGAACTCAAAATGAGTTTATATGAGGGCATTCTTCATACTTTACACCTTCAAGAAATAATTAACACGAAAGCTTATTGCTGGCATGTCAAAACCCGGTCCTCGAGGGCCGCCTATCCCGCGTGTTTTTGATGTTTCCGTCATACGATGCAACCGATTTAAATGATCATTCATTCAGACTTCCTCTGAGCTTGCTGATGAGCCGATCAGGTGTGTTGGGAGGACAGAAACCTCAAAAAGGTGGCCCTCGAGGACCGGGTTTGGACATGCCTGGCTTATTGAGTACAACAATGTAGAGCCAACTTGAAACACGAAACTGGTTTGGTTGGGTTGAAGGGAAACGATAATACAGTGTAACGTAAAATCATCAATTGTGTACATACATACATACAACATGTAGAGATGATTTTACTGTCTCTTTTTTTTTAGGCTCAGCAGCTCCACAGAGCACAGTACCTCCTCACAGCTGATGCGCAGGCACAAGCTCCGCCGACGGCGACACAAAGTAGCCAAAATAGACCGGGTGAGTGCCTTGAAGACACATTGAAGCTGAAATTGGCTGTGACGCTGAGGGTGACAGACAAATGAGCGGGCCTAGTGATATTGACTAGGTGCCACATTGAGTTATTTGCCACATGCATCTTGTGTTGTATCCCCCTCCCGCCTTTGCAGTCTTCATCCTTCAGCAGCATCACAGACTCCACCATGAGCCTCAACATCATCACCGTCACACTTAACATGGGTGAGTATTCAATTTCACTGTCAGAGATTTACAAACGCAAAAAGCGCAGTTCTTAATGACACACTTGTAAAATATGTGGTTTTCAAGTATAACATATTTGTTCATCAAAAATAATATCTTAGTAACATAAAGGTCTTTTACCCACCAATATCCTTGCATATGAGTACTTTTTTCACAGTCATACATTTTGTTGAATATTGCCGCTGCCTGTTAATGCAATACTCAAAACAAATGGTTTGCCAGTCAAAATTTCTATGTTGAATTAAAACACACTAAATAACAAGACTAAGAATTATGAATTCTTACAGTTTTCCGATTACTTAACCACAGACATTGTTTTGAAAAGCTTTGTTCAGCTGAATGCATGAACTTTATCATGCTACAATGTGCATTACGTCACCCAGAGGTGGCTCTAAATATATTGCGGAGCCGCTCCGTCAGTAATCATCACCTCAGTGATGACAAATGAGCTACGCTTCTGAGGAATATTCATCGAATAGTTGATGAGCAGTAATTATCAGAAGACAGAAAAGCCAGCTAATCGCTAAGCTAACCTTAGATTGACATGTAATTGTGAAACACTGGAAAAAGAATGCTTGGGTGAGCGAGTATCCTTTTACTTAAGTATAGTACAGAAATCTGACTTAGTGTATCCAACTGAACAGCAAAAGACAGACGAGCGTCTGGAGAGAAAATTGCACACGTAATCAGTCTCAGGTCTCTGGGATTTTCTTAACCTGCCAAAAAAAAACAACAACAAAAAAACAAGAATAATGCTCCTCAAAATTAGATTGTTTTTCTTCAAATTAAGTCACTGATTGCAAAACTGCTCCTCCAAGGAAAAAAAAAAAAAAGTTTTTTTCTGCCTTCAGCTGTTCTGTTTCTGTCTTGGCAATGATCTTCTACTCTACCTTTCTCCTTTTTGTCTCCCCAACAGAGAAATACAACTTTCTGGGCATTAGTATTGTGGGTCAAAGTAACGACCGCGGCGATGGCGGCATTTACATCGGCTCGATCATGAAGGGAGGAGCTGTGGCTGCTGATGGCAGGATAGAACCTGGAGACATGCTCCTGCAGGTACAATGCGCATCCTCAGTCTGCTTTTTATCAGGAGAACTGACAAGGTTTGCTTTAGCAGCAGATAAAAATAGAGCACAGTTCTTCAGGAGATCATTTTAATCTCTTTTAATAACCACGATGCCTTAGTACCTCTGGTGGCTTGTCAAAATTCAATTCTGACCTCCAATTTCATGTCCTGTTTTTACCATGCTTGCAACTTTTTTGCGAATTAATACCTTTCGGTTGTAAATAAATGCCTCAACGCAAGCTTTCTTTCGTGGCCGCTAGTGGGCAGCATTAAGTTGGAAATGGAGAGATTTAAAAAGAGAGCGATTCAAAGAATTTCATAATTTTGCTTTTTTTAAATCGATAATAAAAAGTATGGAAGAGTATGGAAAAATGACCAATGTCATCATTCTTCATTAGATGTTTTTCCTCATAATGTTGCACTTTTCATGTCAAACTTACACAAATTGCTTAATTTCCATTTACTTCTTTGTAGAAAGAATGCAAATACATTTATCTGTGATGGCAACCCACACATCTGTGGCCATTTTCAGAAGTTTCAGCTGCCACATTGTTTTGGTATATTTATTTGAAGTTCATAAATGAAATGTGCGATACCGATAGGCTTTTCCCGAAAAAATAACATCTAATCATATGTAAGTAGTGGAAGAACACTGATACGGTTATTGTAGTGATGCATGTGTTTCTCAGTTAACAAACTCTTCTATTTATTTGTTCAGGTGAATGATGTCAACTTCGAAAACATGAGCAACGATGACGCTGTTAGGATTTTGAGAGAGATTGTCTCCAAAACAGGGTAAGAACTTTTGTTACATACAAACGGCTTCACTCTTTTTGTTCAAAAATACAGTGTATTTAAAAAAAAAAAAAAACCTACACACTCCCGTTCCAACGCTAGGTTTTGATAGGGGCAAAAAATGAGAAAGAGATAGATCATTTCAATGTTGTAAAGACATAGTTGCACAGGTGTGCATGCAGTCTTGAAACTTGGGATTTGGCTGCATTCAGAATTTACTTGCCACCATTTTAATGCCCCCAATTAACGGCAGATAAAATTCAGCAGATGTTTAATATGTTGGGTTTTACAGGTTAAAGATCACTTTGGTGTAAAAGTCATGAAATGGTCTTTCTGTCTTCTTTTTTACATTACAAAAAACTGGCACTTGACTCAAAATATCCACTGTAAATCATTAAAAAAGTCATCACTTTGATGCCAATTCTGGCGCAAACTAAGAATGAAGTCTCCTTAAAATATGACCAAGATGTTTGCTGTTTTTCAGTCCAATTAGTCTCACTGTTGCCAAATGTTGGGACCCATCTCCTCGAAGCTACTTCACTATCCCTCGCGGTATGACAACAATTGTAATCATCTCAAAGACAAAGCGTATGCTTACGGAGCCAAAAGCAAAGCTGTGTTATTTTTTACTATGAGCAGCTGAGCCAGTGAGACCCATTGACCCCGCCGCCTGGATTTCACACACCACTGCTCTTACAGGACCATACCCCCCCTATGGTAACAACCGACCGCCGCCACCCGCGCTTTCTGACGTAGCTGCGCATGATCTATTTATTCAAATATTTGCAGAATTTGAGGATTTGCCTCTATCTACGAGCAAAACGGACATGGCGACCATCGTCAAGGTTATGCAGTTGCCAGACTCTGGCCTGGAGATTCGGGACAGGATGTGGTTAAAGATCACCATTGCCAATGCTGTCATTGGTGAGTCGGAGACTCAGATGTAAAGTTTATTTGACTTTTTCCCTTCGATAATATTTAGATTCAGGCCAGCAAATATGAGCACGTCTGCCTCACACTCAAGAGGCTCTGGCTTTCAATGTCATAAACATGCTTCTTAGATTGAAGAAGCTAAATTGTCTAGAGAGGTGAATGAGAGCCAATGGTTGTCTTTCTCCATGTGCTTGCGCTTGGTTGGCGATCAGTGCAGGCTGCGCTCGGCTCTCATCCCAAGTCTGCTCGGCGAGGCCCCAGTTCACTCCTTGACCTTGATGATCAGAATGGCGGATGCGTGGCTGTGGGAGATTACCTTGGAATTTACCTCGATAAACACCCTTTGCACGCCAATGTCATGCCAGGGAGCGCCTTTCTGCTTCTGCGATATCAAGCCCTTTGTGTTTCTCGACCTGGTTTCGTGGATATAAAGAAAGCTGATACAATTGAATGGGAGTTGGCTACTTTGCATCCTACAACAGTGACACGCCTCTTATTAGATGTCAGCTACAACATAAACACATAATTCATATTTACGCTATACAGTCGTCTTTCTATATGCAGTCCATATACTGTATGTATGCATGCATACGTACCCAGATGCATTTACATGGATACATAAATATATAGTATATTTTGTCCGCTTAATCATTCGCATGGCTCTTTTCTGGAGTATTTGTGTTGTGTGTATTTCTCCATATGTCCACGCAATTAGTCATGTATGGCGGTATTATTGAGCGATGGAATGTATATCCTGACTTTTGGTTTCAAACCTCTTTGGTTTGAAAGAGAATAGCTATAGTTTTAAATATCTTTCTTCCTGTATAACATTCTGTATATGTGCTTTCCAGCGTAGTTTGGAATCAAGTATAACACCAAGAAATTTGATCTCATTTACCTGTTCTATATCAGTTGACTGTGCCATGATTTTGACTGGATGACTGCTTTGTCTGGTGCCAAAAATGATCAATTTTGTCTCAGTTCAATTCAAAGATCATTTGCGTGTGTCAAACCAGTTATTTAATGCAGGACTTCCCAAACGTTTTGGAGCAAGGGACCCCTTTTTGGAAAGCACATTTTCCAAGGACCCCCTCTACACTAGCATTCAGTAGTCACACTTTGATGCCGCAGTTTAGACTTTTGACCCTGATTGTGTTTGCGATGTCAGGCGCCGACGTGGTGGACTGGCTCTTCTCCCGAGTGGAGGGCTTCAAAGACCGGCGTGATGCCAGGAAGTACGCGAGCAGTCTGCTAAAACACGGCTACCTGAGACACACGGTCAACAAGATTACCTTCTCCGAACAGTGCTATTACACCTTTGGCGACCTTTGCCAAAGTAACTATTCAAAAGAATGACGCTTTGTTGTTACCCGCGCGGAGATTTAACCTCATCGCCGGCTTCTTTCTGTTCCGGAAGACATGGCATCACTGAATTTAAACGAGGGATCCAGCGGAGGCGGCTCCGAGCAGGACGCTTTGGCACCGCTTCCTCCCGCCGCCAACCCTTGGCCCATGGGAGGGCAGCCGTTCCCGTACCCACCCTTCCCCTCCGCGCCGCCCTGCTTCCCGCCTGGATACTCGGACCCGTGCCATAGTTTCCACAGTGGGAGTGCAGGCAGCCAGCACAGCGAGGGTGAGTACTGACAAGTAGAAGCAAGATGACTTTTCCATGAGGAAAAGTGACGTCACTCTCAATCTAGACAGACTCTCTGGCTGTCAGAATCTGTTTCTGAAGGTGCCGACCGGCCGTAAATAAAAAGAATCAGGTCCAACCCATTCAATGTATTGCTGATCGTTAAAGTCATTAGAACTGTATTAAATATGACTCCCGATTGAACTGTAAGCCCTTGCAATTGTTTTATTTTTTGTTCTCGTTCATTCTTTTATTTTATTTATTGAGTTATTTGTTTTGTTTAGTCTATTTATACGGCAAAGACCTGCTGCGTTTAGCAAAAAAAAAAAAAATACATAAAACACCACCAATATATTTAGAGTTCAAACAATAAATAGCCATTGAACTATAATCCCAAAGCGGTTGAACTCGTTCATTGCCAGCCATTTTGAAAGCAGCGGTCCTCACATTGCCAGGTGTTTTAGGAACATTTAACTGATCTTTCAAAACCCTCGAGGTGTTGTGCTCTGTAAGAGTAAAAATCCAGACCTATCAAAATAAAAGAGTAGACTTTCACTTGGGGAAAAAAGTAGTCGCTACCATTTTCTGAGCTTTCATAATCAACAGTAGAACATTGGTTTCCTTTTACCAGAAACACAGCTTTCTTGCCAAAAAACAAAAAAAAAGAAACCCAAATTTTCATGAAGAATGTCAGACAAAACAGTGACTTTGACACAGAAATACTTTGCTTTTGTGACACCTAAAACAAAAAACAAGCTTGAGAACGGCCTCCTGATGAAAACAGATAAATTTGCCCAAACATTGTTAAAAAAAAAAAAAAAAAACATGTTGTGAACAACATTGACTCATATCTTAACAGGAGTTGTATGTCAGTGGCTTTTTTACTTAACAAGTAACCTTCATGAACTGAGGTAACCCTTAGTAATGCTGATGGGGCCGGCCGGCCTTGATAATGTTTTTAACTCCCGCCTCCTGGGGATTCTCAGGTGAATCCCATACTATTATTTACGACAACAACAAAAAATCGAACAATGGCAAAAAAAAAAGAGGGAAGAAAGAGACTGAAAGATAACGCAACAATGCAAAAAATGATGGTGAAAACACATTAAAATCACTTCAAAACTATGCAAGAATGATTATTTACAACACCAAAATATTTGCACTGGCACGCCACCTCCACATTGTTTGGTATCGATGGAAAGCACAGCTTCTCTGCTTTTGTAATCCATCAGAATAGTTTTACTTGCGGATTAGGAGTTATGGCCATTTGAGAAACATTTTCCGTCGGCGACGACAAGGCTTGTCAGGGCTAATGGTGTTATGTGTGCTAGCAACAATCAAAACGTGTGAGCAAACACTATTTTGTGTGTGGATGAACGCGTATCTGAAAGACTTTTAAAATCCTGTTTTCAACAGGAAATAATGTGGGTTTGTGTGGACTATTTTACTGGAATGTTTTTGCTGGACATTTGTCTAAGTAATTAACCTTATTGATGACTTTTGACATCTTGGGAACTTTGAGGCTGTAAAGGTGAGTCGCACTCAAATGCTTGGCATTACTCGAACCACGAATGACATTTTTCACTGGTTAGAGTACTATTAAAAAAGGTCACATTTTGTTAAACCTAACCATTGAAACCATACTTAACATATCTGTTGAATTCCACTTGCCAAATAAAAACATTCATGGTAGTGAACGAGGGAATCTAACTTCGCAATCAGACTTCTTATATAAAAACCTTTCAAAATACCGAATTTCAAGAAAATGGACCGGATCTGTGTCCAGATTCCTTGTGACGTTCATTGACGACCCCGGCAAAGCATATCTCCTTTTTAACATAATGAGATGATGTCTGAATGTATAACTTGGATAATAATTTGGAATTCCAAAACAGCAACTACCACTTTCTTCTTTTCTACTGTGGTGCTATTTTGTGGCATTTTTGGCGCATTGCCCTGAGTTGTGTTCCTCTTGTATACCAAAGCATCTTGAGTCATGCAGCACTGCAGTACTGGGTTTGCGCAACCAAATCATACAGCAGATTTGAAAAAAATCAACACATTTTTCTTCTTTACTGTTAGTCTGAATCAACGTGGAGTTATGCCGCATCCTCGCTGTCATGTGCACTGAGGCGACGTCTTCTTTCTTATTTGGGCCATCGTGAATCGGTGGTTGCAATCGGTGTTGTAATCTAACCAACCTGCCACCTTTACCCCTATTTTAACAGCCATTGTGTTCAAAAAACAGTGGCGCATTGAGACATAAGTTTCATTTGTTTCGTGACGTCTGTCTCCATTGCCTTTATGTTCCAGGCTCTGCAGGCCACATTTGGTTTCAATTCGACGGGCGTTGTGCTTCTCCTGGCGTACCTTGTGTCAGTATATGCATAGGCCAAAGGTAGAATCGGGGTAGGTTTTAGATGGCCTGTGCCGGAAATCCGTCTCCGCTGGCTGGGACCGGAGTCTACTTAGCAGGGAGGGGGCTCTCTTCCGGGCCAAGTCCCTTCATCTGTTGCCATCATAGTGAAAGGCTGACAGCATAGCAAGGCCCGCAAGGCGGCTTTTACTGGCTGTACGGCTAAACGGTTTCACTTTCTTATTTGATGTGGCGCAAGAAATGAAACGTATTGTTATTACCAATTGATGTTGGACAGTGCGCTGCGCTCTAAGTGTTTGGTTTGACCAGCTTTGGGTGATGCCCCACCGCACGTATTCTGCCATCAGACATAAACATCTGAGCAGAGCCGTGTCGCTTGTTTTCATTCAAAACATCTTTAATCCATCTTTGAGTTTCTTTCGCACATTTGTGATGTGCATGTATGAACCATGCCTGGATGGGTGTTAGGGGCCTATTCGAAAGCGTACATGTATAATTAATACATTAGCTAATGGGGAAGACGTGTGTAATTGTGTTGTTCCCTCTGTTTCTGCTGGGCAACGATAGACTGAAGGAGGAGGTAGTCCCATGACACTGGGGCCAACCGGTAAGCCTTCAACACCTCAACCCCTCAAATTTCCATCATCCAACCATCCATTTTCACTTTCCCTCAGCCTTTCTGTCTCTCCTGTTTTCCTTATTCTTATCACACCGCCTGTCCGCCTGTAGAGGTAAAGTCCCTGTAAAGTGAAACTATTGTACATGTCTTCTAAATACACTAAAAGAAGTGTTATTAACAAGCCTGCCTAATGAAATAACAGCATAAAAAGTAGCACTAGAAAATTGTGAAAGAACAAGCTTCTGCCTCCATTCTAAAGAAGAAAAGAAATGTTTTGTCATCTACTAAGTTTCTTATGCACATTTGAGTTGTAAAGATATAACGGAGAGTGCCGTGTAGTGCTAGCCATCAGATAAATGTGTGGAAAATAACTCATTTGCCGCGGACAACTTTTGACAATGCAGAATGCGGGGGGTCCCATTCATGATGGACTCCCAAGCACATCACAAGGCGACATTTTGGCCATTGTTTAAAAAAAAAAAAAAGAAAACAGAAATGATGATAAACAATTTAACAATATTTTGCTCTACATGTTCTCTATTTTTGCACGTTTTCAGCATCTTCGAGCATATTATCATGCGCTATGAACAAACCTGTAATTTCACTTTACGAGGTCTTTACGTTTTACCCCGGCCACATCTCCTGTCATTCTTTGTCCTGTGTTTCATCCTGACGCTCCTGCGACAGTCCATCCCCTCTTTGCGCTTCAGGCATGTGTTCATCCTGTGCTGTGTGGCACACGGTGATGCAGGACGACCAGTGCGAAGGCAGTGCTGTCATTCTCAATGATGCAATTTTTACATCCAGTGTCGCTCGGCTCATTGGCTCATTGGCTCATTGGCTCATTGTAATGTTCTGCAGTCTGCGCGGACAATATAAGTATTGATATACATTATTCTTCCTCAGCATGAATTGATCTTGTTGTGTATTGGTCTTTTTTTAATCCTTCTGAACTGCTGTACAGGGAGTTATTTGAAACAGATCCTCTTCAGTGTGCATTACAAAGGCTTTATTGCCAATTTTCATCAACGCTATAGCTGTTGCATCATTGGCAAATTTTCTTTGTGCTTTTCCTAGAAGCAGCTAGAAGTTTTTGTTCACTCACTGGACTGTAATGTTTACTGAAATGAAATGACCACTGTCACCATGATCAGGCTCCAGGGGTTAACTCGCCACCCATCGTAACCGCAAATTCTCCACGGAGGAATTGAGGTCCGTTCAGGAGGTTTACCAAATATGTATCGCTTCGAACTTCAGACATACTACAAATTTGGCATGCATAAAATGACGTGCGGAAGCTTCAGTACAGTATAACTCCCATTAAAATGATGTCATTGAACGACTTGAAGGGCTCATCAAGCCTACCTAACGTATTTGAAACTTTCACAGGATGCGTATAGAAAAGCTTGGATTTTCCAAATCGGAATCTCCTAAATGATTTTTGTATGTCTATCCATCTGCAGTGGCTGCCGCTCTCTGGATGTTACACCTATTTGAATTCTATGCTGAAGTATCGACGACGTAGCACTTAAATATGCAATGACAAATGAGAAACGGCTTTTTTATGTCGAAGGGGCACCGGTTTTTGATGGAAGGGGTAAAGGTTCCAGCCACCTCACTTGCGCTGCCCCGTTGACAAAATGTTTTTCAGGGTCATTAAAAAAAAAAAAAAAAAAATACGATCCGTGGAGCTTTGCATGCCGCTGTACCAAATGTGTTTCCTTGCCCGCCGAAACGGAATTTCACAACCGCCATGACATCCATGACATCCGTGTGAGTTCATCAAGTGCGCCGCAGGAAATGATCCGATTTTTGCTTAATTTACTGGCGCAATGATTAGTTAAATGTGAGAGGTCCGCCCTAGCTCTTCAAAGACTCGCCTTTTTGCGAATGACCCCGCCATCTTCCCGCTGACTTGGCGCAATTGTGTCTTCTCGACAGGAAGTCGTAGCAGCGGATCCAACCCCAGCGCGGGCAAGGGGAGGCGCTTGTCCCCGCAGGAGAAGACTCACAGGTCAACGTGCAGCGAGTCGGAGCCAGGCGTGCGTGGCGGCAAGCGCGCTGACAGATGCGCTAGCCAAATGAGCCATCACAGCCACGCCCGATCGAGTCACAGCCAGTCGCACAGGAGCCGCAAGGCCTCCTTCGCCTTGAGCCACGTGCCCTCCTCGCAGCCGGGGCCGGGTTCCTGCGCCCACAGCGAGCGTAGTCACGCGTCCTCCTCCGGCCCCCCTGGCTTGCCGCCGCCATATTGTCTGGCCCGCCTAGCCCCCAAGGCTTCCGTCAGCAGCAACGCGCCGCCGGGAGCTCCTCCCGGGAGAGAGCTTGCCACGTTTCCCCCCGAGCTCACCGCCAGCCGCCAATCCTTCCAGCACGCTATGGGCAATCCCTGCGAGTTTTTTGTTGACATCATGTGACAGGACAGTGCCTTGAGAACCGAAGCGAACCGCCGCCGCTGCCGCTCCCTCTCCCCGTTTGAGCGCTCGCCTCGACTGGCACTCGACCGAACCGCCGGGGTGTTCCGTGGCCGAAATGTACAGTTTGTGAAGTGCTGTTTTCATGTGACGATTCTACAAAATGGCCAACCGGAGCGTTCTTTCGTTCTATCTTGGATGTTCTAACCCTATCCCTCCGAGACCTTTAAGATGGCCTGGATCTCAATCCCCAGACCGTCGTCGACGTTTGACCGTGTCCAGTGCTGTAGCATTACTCCCCGATCCGCTCTGTTCGCGCGTTACCTCTGATCAGCTCGCGATCAGCGGGTAACTTCATCTTGGTTGTAACCAGGCGGCGCCGTGCATGACTTTCAGACACTTTGAGTCGACTTTTTTGGGCCAACGGTGGAAAAGAACGAATCGTACACTGGAGGATGTTCGTTTACGCTGTTATTTATGTGATGGTGAATTGATGGTGCCATACCTCGTCCAGCCCGGCTGACTGACAATCATACATCAGCCGCCTCGTCAATCAAGAGGCCAGTTTCCACAGTTGTTGCTGTGCTTTGTCGAATGTATCGTTGTCAGCGCCACACACTGCGAGCTTGACCATGGCTTTGGTTTGGAATGACTTTAATATCAGATTGCAAACAGAAGACAGTTGTGGAACTATAACAGTATTCCAATTCAGGCTCTGCGGTGTGAACATTAGTTGCTTTGATGGGAAAGCAATCGGACAACAGATGTCTTTTTTATTTTTTTTTTATTTTTTTTGTCCAAAGAAGCACTTTCTACATTTTGTGATCTGACCAGTATTGATTTTGAATGATCAAATAAGCTTTATTTATTCGGTTGTTAATTTTAGCAGAACCTTTCACAGTTTGTCATTCTGATTCCCCATTTTAGCTATGACTCACAATCTGCCTTTTAAATCTATTAGTCACTGCGCGCAGGCTGTACACGCTAAAGCAAATAGCAGAACTACAGTATTTGCATGTGATATTTTGGTCACATCACACAGCCCATTTTGTCTTGACGGGCAGATTAATGAAGCCAAAGTCCCTTTTTTAAACGTCATCAGGCGCTCCCCACGTTTTCGCAAGTTCAAACCTGGCCTCAATTTTCAGACACCCCCCCCCTCCAAAAAAACATATGACGAGCACTTTTCCAAGCTGTCTCCATCCCGTTGGTATGAAACACTGTTTGCAATCGGCGCTTTCTCTTGAATTGTCTTTCTTTGTTAAAGAAAAGTTAATTGTATATAGAAATTGATTATATATGATTAAAAATCTCTATGTTGGACGTTCTGGCTGAATCCGTCACTCTTTGTCAAGTGTGATAAACAGAAAAGTAGCAGTGAGACAGGCTGGAAACACAATGAAGTGAATCATTCAAATGTGAGTGGTCAAGTCATGTTGTTAATTCCCCAAGTCAAAAGCATGATGTAGCATCATAAGGTGTGATGTCAGCAACATGAGCTGATTTTGCATGAACTTGTCAGATAAGTGGGAATTGAAGTCTTACTGTTACGTGTACTTTCCCAGTGGGCGGATATCATTAACACGTTCAGGTTTTTAAAACACATACGACCACCTCTTTCTCATAACTGATAAGACTCAAGTGCTTGTGCGTGTGTCACGTTCCCCCACAGGAAGGAAGGACGTGAGCTCAGAGCCCGGCATGTGACGCAAACAAGCGGACCCCAGAGGATCTCGTTGCTTAAGGTGCAGCTTGGTAGACGACACGCAGACAGAAACTCGATGATGCTATCTTTGCTTTGTGGCTAACTTTAGAGGAAGATGTCGGTGGTGTGAGGAGGTGTGGGATGCATTCCTTGAATTTCGGTGACCTGGCATAAGATAAGATAGGGTGTGGATGTTTCCAAAACCAACCATTTTTTCCAAAGTTACAAATTCACATGGAAAGGAGACTGCAGCGCCATGGATTGTTATGAATTGAAACACAGTCTGATGAACACAGCACAACCCACATTACACGTGGAAATTTTTGAACTTTACTCAAGCACCTTGAGGTAAACTCATAACCTTTGGCACAAGTGACTCATCTTACTGTCCTTTGTGGTTGCAAAATGAGTAATTGCACTGTTACGACTCTGAATTATTTAATTCCATCATTTTTACGTGTACATTTAAAGTAACGTTTGAAATCAACCAAGGCACACTTGACATTGTCAACGAGCCAAATCCAATTGATTTACCTCCACTATAGCGTCTGGGAAGTGAGTCTACGGCTTTATACTTTATTTGAACATTTCGATATGAAATCCAGGCAAGTTGAAACATGAACTCAAACAACTTGAATTACAAGACGAATAGAAAAGAAAGCACAAGGCTTGAGGCTCTATTTTTATGAAGCAAAGTTGAACAGGAAGAAATTGAGTAACTGGAATTACATACTGAGAGTCAAGGTGACTCATCTATGCGGGAAATCACAAAATCTCCATCTGACTACAATTCTTTTGGATGAATGAATGGATGGATGGATGGTTAGATGATGGATCCATTTTCAGTCATTCATTTAATCCAAGGACAATGTCGCTTTTGCTTTCTTTTCACTCTATACAATATTTTCAAGCAGTCTTCACAATAATAGTGACAAAAAATGCCACGTCATCATCGGCAGGATTTTTTTATGTTTTAAATTGACACAAGATAGTGGAGAAAGCAGAATTTGTTGACATATGTACGCTGCAAAAAGAAAAAAAAATAGCACAATTGTTTAATGAAGCAAAAAAAAATGCTGATTTTAGGGTGGACTTAATCTTGAGTTGTTATACAAATGAGCACTATAGTGGCCTAAAACTCGATCCATCTTCGAACTTAGTCATTGATTACTATTTGTTCATTGTTTATTCATTTTAAAATCTAAGATAGTAGTACACGTCTAAACAGTGCAGACATTGAATGAGCAGGTAGTGTACAGAAACTCAAAGCAAAATATTTGTGTCCATCAAACAAGATGTTCAAGTTAAAAAAAAAAAAAAACACCTTAGATTTATTTTGCATATTTATTTATAGCAACAATTTGAGTTAGCACAACACAGCAAGAATAAATTGCATTTTCCTGGAACCTCGTTAAACCTCGTTAAAACACTGAAATGTTTAATAGCAGGCATATGAACAGATTTGGTCCCTGGAAAAGAAAATTCATATTTTTTTGCACCGGAACCGGAAATGACTTAAGGCAATCCGTAAGATTTAAATTATAGCATGAAGTCTCTGTTATATCAGTTATGTTTATAATTTGTCTCTTCACAAAAGCAGCATTTGAGTTTTGAAAATCATTGTATATTTGTCTCCATGATTTTAATTAATTTTCATGATCAGATATGAGCTCTTTAAATGGGAAAATAAATAGTATGTTAACCTAGGAGGGAAAAAAATACACGTTCTTCTCCCCTGGGTGAAAAGAGAGCACGCTCATGCCATTTACTTTACAAGTTTATGAAACAACTGAGGATGTTTACTTACCATGTCGGACTAAATTATCAAGGTTTTCATGTACCCCCTTGCAATGACCATACGTTAAATAATTCTTTGGATAACAGCATTGCTTCTAGACATTACAATACAGTTAACTACTATATACAGCGTTAAAACAATAAATAAAATCCACGGATTAATTGTATACAAAAACAAACAATTCATAAATGATTTCAAGCCTTGAAGTTTAACTTTCATTATTAAAATGGCGTAAAAAATTGTCACGTTCGTTCTGTCTCCGCCTTCTGAAATTTCAGGGGCAAGAGTTTCCCTGATGGGGGTTTCTACCTGTCGAATTACAATGTAACAAACTTGAGTTTCACCTTGAGTGATTATACGATAAATTACCAACATGTGAAAATGAATATTTACATCGAAGGCTTCAAAACAATCCAGTGAGTTTATGAGTGCACGTGTCACGTTTGTTATAACTATGGGCTCCTCGGTTTAAAAAAAATCTCCCATAATTCAGCAATCCAAATGAAAAGTAAATATCTCAACTTGACTAATTGAAAAAAAAAAAGGCTGCACGCATAGTAGTCATACAAAGTCCCGCCCCTGATGAGCGGGGATGGGGATGGGGGGGGGGGGGGGGGGGGGGGGGGGGGTTAATGCCGCTTTCACACCACTACCACCACCACACACACACAGACACAAATGAAGCTGGGAGGCACAGAAGCAGGACTTTTTTTTTTTTTCAACACAAGTCTGAGCACACAATTTCCAGCGTGATCCGAGGAGCTGCATGGCTGTTTTGGCGGCCCCCATCCTACTGCTGCTTTTTCTTGGTAGCTCTCTGAGCAGCCTGGAGCAGAATAATAGAGGCTGCAAGAGATGGACACTCGGGACACGACAGGGAGATGTTTGCTGTAATGAATGTCAACCGGGTGAGTTGGAACCACTTTTTTTTCGGTCTTCATACTTGTCAAACTTTCATTTAGCATTTCGCAATGTATTTCTACCCCACAGCCCCCTTAATTAATATCAGAGTAAATGGTACACGTTCTGTCCAAAAGTCAAGTCCAGCTTCTCCATTGTGTATGAACAAAGACGTTTCCGCGGTATAGTGGGTTATTACCACGATAAGGAGACTGGATCAGGAGCGCGTGCGTGTTTTCTCGATTTGATCCGTTAATCAGCAGGATGTTTGAGGTCACTGGTGAGCTGAAGTCTTTCAACTCTCCCATTGGGGAAATTTGAGTCTCAAGTCCTGAAAATCTTTTGATTGTGAGGCATGTGTGCGAACCACCAAGATATTTATAGTTTTGTTGACAGAAATGAATAAAGCAGAGAACATTTTTGTTAACAGAAGTAAATAAACTATAGCTAACTACCCTTAGAACTACATTTTATGTAAAAAAAAAAAAAACCTGTTAATTATAGCAAAGCTGCCATTCGTTTTTATCTTTGTCAATTGATTACGAGTGTTTTGAATTTATAACTAAAATAAAATATATCAATGAGAAAAATTTCGAATCGGGGCACGCAAAAAGAAAAATGACATGGTTGTTTTACCATGTTTAGTGAACATGGAAAAAACCCCATCAAATTTAATATGTTTGCGGGGAAAACATCTACTTTAAAAAACATAAAAATGAAAATGTTGAACCATCAAAAGCTCATTAAAATGTGATTTTCTTGATGTATCCAAATGTATTTTAGATAAAATATACAAAATCAAACTCTCTGGTCACCATGAGGCCACACCAAATGCCAAATCATGTTTTGATTGACCATTTAACATTACCCCCCCCCCCCCCCACCACCACCACACACACACACACACACACACACACACACACACACACACACGCACACTCATGTAGCAACATTAAAGCAGCAAACCTTGGCAGATAATGCCTCAGGCATGACTGCAAGCTTAATAGAAAAGTTGTTTTGGGGTTGAGACCAAAGAAACATTTCTACCAAATTTAATCTGTTGAGAAGTCAAATTCCTCAGCTATTTAAGTGTTCAAATCTAAGAATATATCCATACCAGCTAGTGAAATATACTCTCCAGTGTTCAGTTAACATTTGGGGTCAATTTTATTTATTCTTGAGTTACAAGTACTCACAAGTACTGCAACTTCGTCAATATTTGACATTTTAAAGAGAAATAAGCATAGAGGTAGAATATCTATCAAAATCTATTTTCTGTTTTTGCCATCATAAGCCTGGTTTAGTGAAAATTCATCATATATAAGCCATTTTTTTCAAATGATTTCTTGCTTGAGATGAAAGATGTGTAAGAAAAAAAAGAACATGTGTAGTAAGGCTTTTTTCAAAATAACGTTGTATTGAAATGCATTAAGAAAGACCATGAATAGGAAGGTGTTTTCTTTTTTTTTTAACTATATGTTAAGGCATCATAAAAGTCCACGAATAGGCTTTTATTAAATGACATTGTGAAGGAAATCATTTAATATGTTGTTTTCATTATGTGTTTATCTCTTGTCTCGAATAGCATGCATTGCTGTCCATCAACAGTTTGCGGTACTGGTTCGTCTCGCCCCGGTCCTTAGATAAAGCTGTTGACGCAGGAAAGTGCCAACTGGAACCTTGGCCCAGCTGTCGGCGGCGCCCGGCTGGCGCTTTTTATTACGTCTTGTAATGTGCAATGCTTCGCTGGATGAACAAAAGCAGGCGGGGTTTCGCCGGTTTTGGCGAACATGAGAGTGAGAGCCAAGCCCTCCCTTTGCCGGCAAAGAAAGTCAATCTTGGTTGGTCTGAGTTACTATTTTGCTGCTTTGCTGGGCTAGTCTTAGTCTCCTTTCATAGAGTTCTCTGACAGACATATGCTGCCATTGGGTGGCAACCAGTCCAGAGTGTCACCTAGCTGCCATAACCTGTGGAGTTATGGACAAGAAAAAATGGTGAAAGAACTGAAATCATGTTTCTTCACATTAGGCATCCCTTGCACTTGGGATTCTCTCGATTTTGCTCAGTCTCCTGAAATGCTTTTCCTTTCACGGCGTGATTTAATCAGAGGAATTTCTTGCTTGAGCCGCGGGGTACACGCCATCGGTTGTGCAGAAATCAGGTTAATATTCAGCCAACAGCCCTCTGCTACTTACCAAAATGAGCATTTCAACAATCGGCAAAGTATTCGGCCATCATCACTTTAAGAAATTGAAGATGAAGGCGCCTGCAGACTTTTGGCATAGACTGTATACCCCGCCCCCTTCAACAACAAAAAAAAAAGCAGATGGCAGTCCATCACTGGATGAATGCATATTTACTAAAGTAGCTTTCCTCAATCTTTGCTTTTGTTGTCTGCGCAGGCAACCGGCTGGTGTCGTCCTGCGGCGCCACTCCAGAAGATCTTTGCACTCCTTGTAAGAGCGGAACTTACACACAGAACCCCAAAAGCTACATGTGTACGAGGTGCACTCAGTGCGAAGGTCAGCCTTTTTCTTTTCCGCGATCCATCTCGAGAACCTCCGCGAGCCTTCAGCCGTGCGCTCGGCTTTGCAGGTGCGCAAGTACTGCTGAAGGAATGTACAGCCACGAGGGACACACAGTGCGGATGTAAAGAAGGACTGGTGTGCGGCGACCACCTCTGCTCTTTCTGCGCCAAAAAATGCGGCAAAGGCGAGGAGCCCACCGACAAGCGTAAGCCGAGAGGCTAGAACCGAGCGCGCGCAGCCCGCCGAGAGGCTAGAACCGAGCGCGCGCAGCCCGTGGCCGTCTTGCCTTTGATGGTACAGAGTATCAACTCTTGACAATTCCCAGGCTCTTGCAGACCATGTGCAAATGGAACCTTCAATGACCAAATCCATCAGAAGTGCAAACCCTGGAGTATCAAGTGAGATGCACATTCGGAGCAACGGTAACCATTGTTTGTTCCTCCATTGACACGACGCTTAAAATCTTTGTTTACGAGGTGCCCCCATCCAGATCAAGTCATCGCGGCCAGCGGCAATGCCTTCGCTGACATTAGATGTGTCAACGTTTCACGCAACAGTCTTAAACAATCCGGTATGATGCCATTACCTTCCTGCGATGAACTCAACCGCAGCTGTTGAGTTTATGTCGACAGACGTTCATATCTTCCAGGGTCCCCTCGCACGGATTCCGCGTGGCCCCTGGTCTTGTCCGTGTTCCCCGGTGTCTGCCTGATGGCCCTTAGCATCTCTTTTATCCTAACTGTAAACTGCCTGAAGAGAAAGAAGAAAGCGCAAGCAAAAAGAACCAAAGAGACAGAAGAGGCTACGGTTAATGATCTGCATGGAGGTTGAAGTAACTCTATGAAAGGGTTTCTGTGCCGTCTGATCTCGAATTAATGGAATGTATTGATTAAATATAGTACAATACAGTATACGGTATGGTCGTTACAGGCTCGCTCAACCCTCTTGCTGAAGGCTGCACAGATTTTTACGCATTGAGACTTTCATGATGAAAATGAAACCTACTACTGTTTTGATTAAAAACGAATATATTTTGTCCACGTTTGAAAAGGCGCTCTCATGATTCGCCTGGCTAGGACGAGGACTGATGAAGACTTGCCCATCCGTGATATAAACGGTAGTGCTGTCAAGAGATGGAAAAAACCCCGAATTGATCTGTAATCAATTGATCTAATTCATCTCTAATCTCATTTGAATCTCACTTTAATAGTTCTGATTAAAACCCTCAACCTGTTTTTTTTTTTTTTTTTTTAGTTACATTGTGTTATTGTGTAAGATCGTCATAGCTACAACAACTAAACAAGTGGCTTCGGTCGTCTAGTTTCTCTAACAGATGCGGTCCTAACCATTCTTCTGCTCTTGAACTTGCCCCCACAGCCACCACAGGAACAAATCAGGTTATGCCAAATGACAGCCACTTGTCCACTCCAGGCTGTGCTTGGCTTTTGCTTTCCGACCTAAAACTCAAGAAGGGTTCAAGACTTCCAGGAGTTTTATTGTCATACGTATAGTATTATAATACCGCACAATGAAATTCTTATTCCATTCACTTCCTCCGGTAGCAGACTACATTCCATGTTCGAGCAATAAATAAATAGCAATAAGAATAGCGATAAAACAACAACAGAAACAAGGCTGCGAATAATATAGTGCAAATACCGCGTAGACCAGATGTAATCAACATACAAAAAGCAGAAGGTTTGCAAAATGAGATTAACGTGCCTTAACTATTAATCTGTCATATTGAAACCCCGATAAGAGGTCAAAGACCGGGTCACATATCATTTACTAATGTTCTACTGTTATTTTACCGTGTATTTTTCTCACATTAGAAACTCGCCTCGCACCGAATATTTTGATCGTTCCGAAAAAAAAATCTGAACATTAAGGCATTCAGACGCAAAGTCAGATGGCACAGATATCCAAGCATAAAAACATACATTGGTCACATGTTTGATTGCCACCTCTTATCTTGTTTAGATGATCCCAAGACTTTAATAGCAATTGAATGCAGTTTCCACGAAGCCCAGGAAGAGCAAGGCGGCAGCTCGGATTCTTTCGCCTCCAAAGACTCCCGGGACCAACTTGTAGTGTGAATCAAGTTTCTACACTCAACAGCAACCAAAAAATTGTAATGTGCATTGTACATATGTATAGCTGCCTCCTATTGTTTGGCGTGAGGCACATTATCAGGAAGGTCAGACAGGTGGCGGCCCTCCCTCCCGAAAGCAATAATACAGGAGAGGAAAGATGGGGAATTCTCGAGGAAGCTGAAAGGCGCCCACGCGCCTTAATTACAGCATGTCCGTGTCACTTTGGAATGTGATATTTACAATAGCCGCCAACAAATGAACTCTTTGTTTGACTTTCTGCCACGAACAGGCCGAAGGTGAGTCGAGTCGTTAACCGCCGCCTCGGCACATTTATTGACAGTGCGACCCGATACGAAGGGATGACGGTCATATGGTTTCTTTGTGCGTTGTTTTGTTTAGATGCGTATACCGCAGCGTGTGTGTGCCCAAGTTCGGGGAACTCTTTTGTGAGACTCAGCGGGTGCAAGCCGGGACTCGCTTGCTCGCATGTAGTCAGAACCCAAGTCGAACCTCTATGGGATTGCATCCAAGCTTGAATTCTCTTCAGGGGGATCTGAAATCCTCTTTTAGATAGGCAGGCTGCGTGGATGGATGGCTAGAGATTACGATCGGGTGTACTTGGACGGTTTCGATGTCTAGGTAACTCTGTTTCGTTTTGCGCCTTCGGGAGAACCGTGACGTACGATCGCAGCTGGATGGGCCATTCAAGGAACGGAAACCTCCGACAAGAGTGCATCCTGTCGTCAGTAGTTTTATCTGCTGACAGTTGAAAAGGCAGCTATTACATGACAGCAAGGGAACTTTTCATTTCAAGTGCCACATCCTCTCTGACCTTTGCCAGATAATGTATTTCTTTAAGCAGTACAAAATACCTCGAGTTGGGGTATAAAGCCAAATTACGCATACTGTAACATATGTTTGACATTCACAGAATTCTTCAGAAAACTGATCTTTTATTTTGGTGTGTGTGATGGAATTGAGACAATAAACCATTCCTTTATTGGGGTAGTCTTTCATTTCAAAGAATGATTTGAAAACGGTTTCCATATACAGCACTTTTAGGTCAAGTTTCATAGTACAACCCCCTCAAGATGTATGCTGAAACACTGCACATTGAAATCTATCCACCTGTGAAAACGTAATGAATAAAAACAAACCTTATTTTCTTGAAGGAAATCTCAATCCACTGTGCCTTTTAAGATTCAACACTTCATAATCATACAGCTTGGCCGAACTAAAAGCCATTTATAAGTCTTTTACAGCGAAATGTCCATCCGTTACCATCGCACGTGTAAAGTTGTTTGAATTAATACGATACGTGCCTCACTGCTCTAGCTGCAGGAAGAAACCTGGAAGGTTCACACTAACTTCTTGTTTTAAATGAGCAAATTCATCAAAATGAACCGCCAAGTGATTGTGAAATACGAGCAGACCTTTCTCATGTTTACCCAATGAACAAAACCAAATAGAGCGGGTTTTACTTCCTTTAATGCAGAGCCAAAATACAGTACAAAAAAACAATCCATCCAGCCCCAAAAAAGAAACACAAATTGAAAAAAAAATCCAGGTGTTCAACAAAGTGCTGTTCTATTCAAAAGTGATTTATAAAATAATAGACAAGGGACAAACATTAGAAAAATAACATTTAAGTCCAATACAAAGCAAGTAGTTGCGTTTTTTAAATGTAGACAAAAACATTTGTGTGCTTTTCAGCCTAACAAAACTTGACAAATTTTGCATGTCGAGCGATGCTTTGAGTGTGGCCCGACTTACGAGCTTTTGAAGACACAGGCAGTCATTCTTTTTACTTTTTTTTACTTTGGAGCGCGCCCTTGAGAGACTAGCACTTTATGGTGGCAGTGAATTTAACCCACTTAACGTAACACATCAGATAGAATAGCTAACTTTGTAAACAATGAAGAAAAAACACTTGAGGCTGTTTAGTGTCACTCCTACTTTAAGGTGACAGACAACGAAGACAATTACAGATTTGTGAATTTAAATGTCAATTTGTCGCCTTAAAAAGGCCCTGCGTAAAGGCAAACGCTAATTAGCGTCTATGAAGCAACACCATACAAACGGTTCTACGACAACATGTTGCAAGACAACCTAAACGTACTCACTGAAACCTTCCGCAGAGAACGACTAAGTGCCGAACTGATGAGCTCAGAGGTGAGCTGTTATGAACTTGACATTAGGCTGCAACACCTACTTTGAACTTGGGCGAAATTTCGACCAGTATATCTGCCTTTCCTATTCTGCCCCCATCTGGCCACGGCAATAACGTCAAAAGGAGCATCATTTGATCGATGCCGTGCTTTAAATTCCATAAAACGATTAATGAACTATGTTACCATTAATATATAATCGTTCTCGATTAAAATTTGGAAGCGTGGGGTAAGCTGGAACGGAAGAGCAGCGTTTCCAATGATCTCAATAAGAAAAGAAAACGTGTGGTCAGAGAAAAACTGAACGTGTATCTTGAGGCGCAACTACCACTTTTTGATTGAACAGTGATTAAAAAAAAAAAAAATACTAAAAGTACGAGAATGCGCGGCAGGATTCCCTTTAACAATTCTATTTTGTTGTTTACAGGGACAATACAAAATGGATCGGCTCACAACCTTTCTGGTCTAAAGTGCTGATGGGGTTACTAAGCTATTGTTTGCCGTTTACAAACCTATTGGCTTGTAAAGAAAAAAAAAAAAGTCCACTCAGGCCCCTTTTAACATAAAAAAAAAATAAAATGAACATCATTGCTGCTTACAATTTTCCTTCTTTTCTTTGGCTTTTGTGCGCCCGGCTTTGTCCTTTTGACGCTTGGTGGGCGGGATGAAGGTGGGCTCCTCCAGTGAGCTGCGCGGGTCGGGAACTGACTGACAGGCAGCGCCTGCGTTGAAGGAAAAACACGTTAGAGTCCAGCTATCGTTTACGTTAACGCGCAACAACGTTATTTGTGGGATCTACGCTACCGCTTGGCCCCCTTTGGAGGATGTCTGTTCCTTGCCTCTTGGCCTGGAAGGTCGGGTCCAGCTCCTCTGCAATGTTCCTGACCTGCTGGGATTGTCTGGAAACGCAACATTCGCACGTCAGCGTATGACACAAGCTTAAAGTCGAGACAGGACACGTTTGTGCTCAGGCGAGTACGTTAGAGCGGAGACGGGGCTGGGCGGCCGGTTCTCTGGAAAGCAGTCTTCGGTTGGGGAGGGCAGCCCCTCAGAGTCAAGCCTTTCTCTCTGCGCCTGGCAAAAGGACAGGCAGCAAGTCACGGATTACCGTATTGAACAACTGGAATCCGGATGTCCTACAACGAATGATTATTTGGGAAACTTCCTTTTGGAAAACGGCTGGCTATAAAGACGTGAATTTCTCTTTATCTGTATGTACAGTATATGACGATGGCAAACGCTTAATACTTTTACTGTCTTATACAATAACGCGACAGTAAATGTGAGAATTGTTCCTGTGCCGCTTTGCAAGCTTTCCTCCGTAATTATACAGAACTACCACCTTGAGCAACGCAAACAACACAGATGAGTAGATTAAGTAGAAAGAATTCACAAGAATTCACAAAGTCCACAAACATGCAGTACGGCGTTAAATAATGAGCTGACGTGTTACACGGGCTGAAAATATCACTCAAGTCAATATCCTTATCATTTAGTTGGATGTGCGTTTGCAAGATGTCTCCCACCTGTCTCTCTCGCGCCGTTCTTCGGTCATGATGACTCATCATGGCTCCATGCTCCCGCCATGATGCCGGTCCTTCCAACTCGCGCGATATGCGATTTGACTTGATTTCTTGCTTTTGCATATAGCGAGCAATTTCCTAGAGGCAAGCAAACAATGGCAACGTGACAGTCTCTCAAGTTAAGGAAGCAGCAAGACTCCAGAAAGAGAGGCGCAACGGTTGCGTTTGGAGTCGCCCTACCTCATCCTGGGCCACCTGTGCAACTCGGAAGTCTCCGTCGGGGTAACGACTACGTAGCCCGGGTTGTGAAGTCTGACAAAAAGATACAAATTGAAAATAAATCTCTTCTGGATTTGTAGGGTGCTGTGGACAACTACCAAGTACCGGATTTTCCGCACTATAAGGCACACCTAAAAGCATTACTTTTTTTTTTTTTTTTAAAGCTGATAGTGTGCCTTATAATCCAGTGCTCCTTATATATGGATCACATCATGTGCTGACTGCAATAACTGCGCTGATTTCTCTGATCATTGAGTTGACAGTCCCTTAAGCGCGGCTTCATCTAGTGGATACATAATAAAATGCAAATGCAGCCCCAGCCACCACTGTAGCTTTGATTCAATGAACCCTTATAATCCAGTGCGCCTTATCTACAAAACCAAAAAAAGGCCATTCTTTGAAGGTGCGCCTTATAATCTGGTGCACCTTATAGTAGAAAAAATGCGATACATTGCTTAATGTACCAAAAGCACCCCACTACACCAAAACGAAGGTAACTTCATCCAACATATTATCATCCATGTTTGTGCTGCAAAGATATATCTATCTAAGGGGGCTGGATGATAAGAAAAGTAAGCTTACCATATTTTCCGCACTATAAGCCGTTCCTAAAAGCCTCCATTTTTTAAAAAAGCTGATGGTGCGCCTTATAATCAGGTGCGCCTTATATATGGATCAATATTGAGAGTGGGATCCGTAGATGGGGAATGAAGTGATAAACTAAGCTTTACCTGTTTCTTTTATGTGTTTACAGTTGAACGAGGTTGGTCATGTTGACATTGACTTATTATGCTATTGAGAGTTTAGAGTTATTATTGTTATTACTTTGAGTATTACTATATTGTGATTGAAAACGTTTTAAAATATGTCATTAATTGAGGGTGCGCCTTATAATCCGGTGCGCCTTATAGTGCAGAAAATACAGTACCTATTATATATTCACAATAGACTCATGCATTTATGCGCGTGTAAGTCTTGATCACGTGACTACTATAGATTGAAAAAAAAAAAATCATAATGCATCCCTGGTATTGTTCAGGGGCCCGGACAAAATGTGGAGGTGGGCCTCATCCGGCCTGCGGGCCGTAGTTTGGGGACCATTGGGGTAAATAAACAAGCTATTTAAAAAACAAAAACAAACAAAAAAAATCTGAAAACAAAACCGAAACAAACCTTTTTTGGATCCGATACACTTGTCAACAACTTGCTCTCTTGCTCCTGTAGCTTGCGGGCCAGCTCCTCATCGCGTAGGACCTGCTTCAGGTCCGCCAGGTCCAGGCTGGTCTGCTTCTTCTTCAGGGGCAGGGATGCTCCTATGGATTTCACGGTAACAAACATTAGGCATCTCGAGACAACCGCAAAAACCAAGGATTAAAGTTAGCGATGAATCACAAAAGTGATCATAGACGAGCGAAAGGCGATCGAAAAACAAGCCCAACAAATCACATGAGGGTGTCAAGTTTCCATTTCCTCCAGAACAAATCCAGACAGAGAAAGAGGGCTTTGGAAAGTGAAACAGATTCTCAATGTCAGCTCAGGTAAACTGTACTTTCAGCAGTGAAAGAGGAAACAGTCATGTCGAGCCGGGAAACCCCAAAGCACTACGAGAGCCAAAAGATTTGTCCGTGATGACAAGAAGATGAGGCGGAATCAAGAAGAACTGAAAGAGGATTGGAAGTGCTACTCCCGCGGGTCGCAGTTTTAGCTGAGGTTCTGCTCATTACGGTACCTGCTGCCAAGCGTCTTGACCTGAGCCAACCGCTGAGGCTTCTCTGAGGGCGCCGCTCTGCTTCTCTCTCCGCTTCCTCCTCCGAACTCACACTCTCCTCTATGGTCTGATGCCAACGCCTGCCGGCAGCCCCCTGGTCCGTGTCTTCGCATGCGGCACTCCCCCTGTCATAGTGGTAGTCAAGAACCCTCCATCTCCTACTGCCTCTCCTGTGTCCATTTGGCAGATGACAGTTTTCGCCACTGATCTGAGAAAACTCTCTATCGTGCATAACATGGTCTTCAGATACTCTGTATTCTCGCTCACTGTTCTCTCGGTGAGACAATCTTCTCCTTTCCCGAATGTCGCCATGGAAACTGTGCCTGGCGGACGCAGCTCTTTGGAAGGCTGTCTGGTGTTGTCTGGAGTCCTCGTGCGAGACGTCGTTCCTTCCGAGCGACCGGCCGTCTTGACTTTGGGGACCTATTTTCAGCGGTGCCCCGCTACCGCCCAAGCTAACAGGAACACCTCGCTCTCTGAGGACGTGGCCCAGCATCTCCCAGACCTGCATGCTCGTGTCCACGCGCCCGCCGGCGGTCCTGGCGTCCGCAGCGAAATGGACACGTTTGTTAGCATTGTCACGGTAGCTCCACGTTCCAGGTGAATCTCTGGTGTCGTGTGTCGGGCGGTCGTGAACCCGAACGGATTTGCTGCGACCATGCCGCCGTTCTCCGGCCTCCGCTGATCCAAAGTGTCCATTTTGGTTGACCCCATTTTCTACTTGGTGGTTCATTTCCTGTTCCCAGTCCCGTGCCATCCTCTTCTCTTGATTGCCGGTGTTATAAAACTGCTCCCAGCTATCACGCTCCTCTGTGATGCTGCTGGGAGCGTAAAAACTCTTGTAGTCTCTCTCTCGGGGCAAACGTAAAGATGATCTGCGATGGAGAGCTGCTGTGTTGTGTCTTTTACTTGATCTCTGTTCAAAGAATACAGAGTCTGCATGCAGTGACTCTTCTACTTGCCCATGGGGGTGTGTGTGTCCATCAGACCATGAAGTCGAAGGTTTGTAAACTGGTACCCTGCCAGGGTGGTAAGGTGGAGGCGGCCTGTTGTAATCTGGAGGGTTTGGCGTGTTTAAATACTGCCACCCGGTGGTAGTAGGTGAGTATTGCGCCTCGCCTGGAAGGTGTCTGCCGTGTATATGCTGGTTTGGTGATGGCAGTGCAGAACGGCCAGAGCTGCCTTTATTTATTCCAGAGATGCAAACACAAAAGCAGTGAGGGGGTGGGAAGTTGTTAGCGAGTAGTAGACATGAGTCGTTAATGAAATGACAAATCTTTTCAAAATGCAATGCCGATGTGCAGCCATGCTGTTTCAGTACGATTGGCAACGTGCTGTCACGGTTGGCGTTACTCCCTTCGGGTTTCAAATCAAGGCTCAACTTCGTTCGTTGTGTTTTACAGACATTTAATATCGTTTTACGTGCCTTCACATGTAAACAAACCCAACAATGCCTTCGGGACTACAAAGAAAATGCAAACGTAATGAGCGCACACTAAAAGCGTCATCTGAAACAATAAATACAATAGCGCATTATTCACCTCATTGACCACTTTCACTCGAAAGGGATAAAGTTTTCTTGGGAACACTTGTCTTCTTCAACAAGCTATTGACGTTCAAATGCACTAATGCAGTCTTAATGTCCAGAGCCTCAGCATTGGTGGAGCTGCCCAAATTTGCTTCATAAGACAAGTTGGCTGGCCCCAAAGAGTCAACATGTTTCTGTCTTGATTGGTTGATCAGAGCAAGCCAAATTAAACTAGTCACTAACACAACCTACAGCAACCTGCATGCATTAAAGGGGCCCCATCATGAGAAGTCAACTTTGTGGAGCTTTTAACCATGCTGTTGACTTCACACCCTTGACACCCCTAAAATGTTATTTTACTTCATTGATGAACCTCAAAGCATTCCTTGCTTTATTCTGCGCTTTAACACCAGCCCCACGAGAGCAGGTAAACATGACTTGTTTACCATACCTACTCTACACCACCCTCGTAAACCTGTGTAAAAGTAAAAACACACCAAGCTTAGTCTTTTAGTGTCGTTTTGGTTCCGGGGTTGAGGAGGAGAGATTTTGTGCCGAGCCGGCCAAGTAAACAGCAACCTTTATTTCATTTATTAGCTACAATATTTTACCGCGGGAAATGCAGAAGTGGCAAAAATACAGTATGTATTCGGGGGGCACACAGCTGGACATTCAAGTCAGTCATGTGCGGGTGGAACTTTTATTATGAAAACTGGGTTACCACAGGGACCGATTTGTATTATTTGATCTCTAGGCACTGTTTTGGATTTTATTGCCAGTTAAATGCCTGTTTTTGGCTCCTTGATTCACTCCGTGTCCCTCGTGAGAATAACAGGTCAAGACGATGGCTGGATGGGACGTTTGGTGTCTGGCGGCATTGAACAACATCACAAAGAGGGCATGGCAGCCACACAGTGAGAAGTGCGAACTGCTAACATGACGTTTTACATCCTGGTTAGAAATGTCAGCGCCATAAAACTCATATTCAATAAGAATTTAAACCGCAAACGTGCCAAATGTAATTTTTGTGCTTACTGAGAAAAGTGTAAAAATATGAGGATCCAGGTGCTTTAATACTTAATTATCACTATAATGAGTACACCATGATGTTATATGAAGATTTGTATAGTAGTGTTATCAATGTTTTATTATAACTGCAATGCGATAATGGTTGTAGTGAGAGGTAGATTAAGTCGGCTAAGTCCCTCTGACAACAACAAATGAACTGCGCGCCACTCTAATCAATGTAAATGAAATAAAAAAAGACTGTTTCCCTTTTCAGTTAGAAAAAAAAAAGACAACTTTTGATCCAGTTCAAAATACAACCCCAAAAAATAAACACAGGCATGTGACACTGAACGGCGTCTTCATGATGTCATACAAGTCAGTAAAATAAAATAAATTACTAAATTAAACAGCAGTTCATCTGGCTCACTGTCATTGTTGGCAGTTACGTGATGACAGAATGTAAAATGTACCTTCGCGGTGGTCGTCCTCTTCCCTGGCTCTCATCCTCAGCTCTTCTTCCTCCTGTATCTGTTTCGCCATTTCCTTTAGACAGGCAAATACATGCCGGTATTAGTTTGCATAAAGAATTGAAGCGATTAACTAGAAAGAATTTCAGCCTCATTACACAGATAGTGACTGGAGAATGTTGGGCTGTCATAATGTGCCCTTCGCATCCAGCAGAGGGCAACATGACAATGTGAAAAGAACTCAAGACAACCACACTGGGACTTTGGATCCAAGTTTTTAAGCGTTCAGTGAACTATTGCTGTAAATTGCTTTGCGGCCACTATTTTGGCCTATATATTCTTGGTGTTCCTGGCCACAGCAATCAGAGTTGCGCATCTTGTTGAGACTGAATGATTCTCTATGGACAAAATAATGATTTGTTTATTTCTGTCAAGGTGTGTTGCAATTAGGCCGCGCTGGATTCAGTGCCACTCTTATATTAGATCTTTAAACCAAGTAACAAACATGGTTGTATCTTGCTTGTTTTGTATGAAGCCGGGAAGAAGTACATGAGACAAGCTTCATTGCCATCTGCTACATCCGCCACTATTCTCCAGTAAACCTCGTCAACGGGCCATTCATTTCACAAGAAGTAGCACCGTGTCACTGGGGAATGCCAGTCACTGTGAAAGAAGAGGTCACGGTCTCGAGCCTTCGTTTAGAGGGCCTCAACAAATTCTTTGCGTGACTTGCTCAAGGTGAGCACTATTTGCGAGCTACAACGCTGCGACTACACTCTGACACGGCATATATGGCTACGCAATTAAAATGTGTGTCGGCAGCTTTGCCAATATCAGCAGACAATTAGCAGATTGCTATGTCAGGTTAAGCTTGGAGTGCCACAGGGATTTGGCATTTTATCCCACACAGCCTGATGCCGCCCGTTCATTAATTAAAGGCGCTACCTACGGGGAGGAATAGCTTAAATAAGCACCTTAGATCAGATGCCTATTAAATAAAGTGTGTGCATTAATAGTTCACCGTTTGACACAATCGTTCACTTAGGACTTGCTATTTCTATTTGCTTTTCTTCCTACTTAGCCATACGGTACACTAGCTGCTTTTAACCAGGTACAGAACCCTAAACATACAAACGGCACCCCCACACTGGCGTTCAATGATCCTGGGCCTTAATGCCTCTTTGACCTGACATCCTGCCATAAGGAACGTTTATAAGCTCGTCCAAGGCAGCCTTCTCAAAAAGGAAACGTCAGGCTCCAGGAAAATATTATGCTGGAGCAGCCATGTGACGCAAAACGCTCCATTGGATCGGTCACAGAGCTTTTACCCACTTTGCTCTTTTCCAGAAGACAATGGTCAGTTTGTTTCTTGTTTGTGTGTATCCATTTGAAATGGTTAAAATATGCATACGTGTCATGTGAAAAGGCAAAGTTATTTATTTTTCAGGGGTGGACATATGTGCAAAGCAGAACAAGGTGATTGATGGTTACCATCTGGTTGCCGCTGCGTGCAGTCGCAAACCTTTTTTTACTGTAGAGGACCAGATTTTTTTTCAGTTATCTGTCAAGACACAGTCATAGCAACACAGTTTTGGTCCTTTGCTGCCTGCTTCCACATGACGATGCCATTTTGAATCAAGCATCTTTGAATGGGTCACAGTGAATAATTCTCCAAAGGGCTTTGGTCCAAAGAAGCGCTTCAATCCTTGTTTTTAGTCACTGTCCATACATTGTCTTTGTCTGCATGGATTTTGCGCTCTCCATGTCTTCCACCGTGTTATCCGGTTAATTATATGGGAGCAATGCAGTGTAAGTTGAGCCTTGGAGTATAAACTAAATACGGTGTAGTTTTAAGACGTGGATATTAAGATTTGCTCATTGTGTGAAGCAATCTGCTACGGAGTCTTGGCACAAGGTGGGCACAACAGAAAATGGTTGTGTTTTGCGTTAGAAGGGAAATGTCTCCATGCCAAAGATATACAGACAGCATGTAACTGGGTCGCTCAGAGTTCACGGCTGCAACTGCAAGATTTACTCTCTTTTTCTGGTTTAGAGCAGCACATAGATAGATTGTTGACATTTTGCCAGCTGCGTGGGCATATATTTAAACACGCAAATGTCTTTACATTTGCATTTGTTCTCCCTCTGCCTTTGAAGTCCCTCACAGACAACAATAATAAATAATAAATGTTGAACTTTGACACGATAGCATCTGGGTGAAGTTTCAGCTCCCTTGTTTCAATGCTTTGCCGTTGATGTGGAGTGCTTTTGATGTAAATAACAAAGGATTGGACAAAATAACGCACAAGATTTAAAGTCAACTTACCCCTCTCGATACTAATTTTTCCAAGCAATGCCCCCAACCAAAAACAAATATTGTAATATTATAGCTGTGAAATAGATTTTAGGGGTTAGAACAACAAAAATACTGCGGAGGCACTGAAAACATTATACTAAGCCGCGAGCAAGATCCTTGCCACGTTAATAATAACATATATAGCTGTAGAGTGGCGTGGATTTAGGTGAACACAGGACCCGTTCTCAGTTGCAGAATAATAAAAGAATGCATGAATGAAGTGATGGACAGAATCCTTGAGTACAAAAAAATGGGACTGACGCAAAGTGCCAATGGGTTAACAGCATAGGAGAGCACTTTAAAACAGCACATATTTAAATGAACAGGGATGAAAATACTATATGTGAGTGAATTTAAAGATTTGTGCTCACTTCATCATCTTGTTCCCTCCTCCAGGCTTCTTCAGCCCGCCTCCGAATCTCCTCCTGGATGACACGAGCATATTCAAAGTCCTGCTCTTCTCTGCAGGACAGCAAGATAATAATGAGGTCAATATTTGTTGGCTTGTTACTACCTATGCAATAAAAAACCTACTAGCAAATAAATACATATTGAAATAAAAGACAGACCATAATGATGTGCTTGATTCAAATACATGTACGCACAAATGTTGGTTCAGCAGTGGGTCACCTACAGTTGTCTGGATTCTTGTCTCATCAGGGCTCTCTGCTGGGCCCGCTGCTCCTCCTCCTCATCCTGGAGCTGCTTGGCTACACGGATGTCATTCTGCACCAGCTGGTTCTTCTGAATGTTGGTGGTGTAGTACTGCTCGACTAGGTGGGTAACATGACAGAGTGAGGACTACGTTGGTCGATCCGTCGGCAAAACGGGCGACTGAAGATACAAGAGTGCTCTCGCTTTCCTGTGTCAGACTATGACGCAGGAAATACTGTTGTGTATTTATACTAAAAATAAAACTTTTTATATAATCTAGAAAAATGGCCAAGAAAGAAAATTGAATGACACACACGCACACACACATACATAAATATAAAACTTCAATACTGGGATATTTTTGCTTCAGGTTATCATACCATTAGATTCTGATATCAATAATGTTACAAATGTGACTGATAATTCTTCCAATATGCTCAGATATGAACAAACTGGCACACGTTTCATGCTTTGCACATACAATTTATCTGCTCACTTGAAAAAGTTTATTTTCATCCCGTCGTGAATGTACTGAGGAATATTAATATTTTTCATTTGGCCAACAGCTTTTTACATTATTTAATGGTACTGCAATTTTTTGGGAAATGACAATGTATCTTGTTCTACCCTTTTTACATTTGTGTTTAATCCTATTTTATAACATAACAGCGATATAATCTAGCTTCAAAGAGTAGTGGTTGTCCACATGTTATTTTGGAGGGGGGGGGGGGGGGGGGCATGTTCCCTACAAATCAAAACTTAGTAAATGCAAAGAAAAAAGAAACTTTTTATTCTGTTTTGCATTGCAGACTGACGTTGAACAGTATGATGATTCTTTACACTTCTATAGATTGAAGCAGAAATCATTTTTGATTGAATCAAATCATCTTAAATCGGAATCGAATCGTGAGACAAAGATTTTCACCCCGAGTTTTTGGAAATCAAAACATTAATCATCATCCATGTACTCTTGTATTCAGCAAAACCTGATCACTTACTAAGATTTTTTAAGACTTAGTCCGCCATGTTTGTTTTGATCTCACAGGTCACATTTTCTCGTTTTTACCCGAGATCTCGTTGTTGTGAGATTTCGTCCGCAGGATCTCGTGATAGAAAACAAAAAGTCTCCTAAAAGTGCTAACTTTAGCATGGAAACGGCATCAACTCTGCAATTTTGTTAGTACTAGTGACAAGTGACAAGTAATACACAATCAGGTAAAAATGAGGCAAGAAAGTACAACGCAAAAATTAAATGCTTCGGAAAAGGAAAGAAAAGGAACAAATGTTGACATATGGAAGTTAAGCGTACTTTTTGACCAAAATTGACACTTATATCAGTGGCAATACATTCTGTATGTGTATTTATAGCCACTAAATTGACACCACATGTCAGCAATATTCTGCTGTCACACAGTAGTTCTACTTACTTTCTTGCTCCTGTAGAGTGTGTGCCAATACGCCGTCTTCTAACACAGCAAAACTCTGGCACACTGAAATGACGGGAGGGAAGTACTTAAAAAAACAAAACATAACAAAACAAAAAACAGGATAAAAAAAAACAAGATTTGCATTGAAGAAATAAAAAGTGTGAACAAATGTGGTTGGAATGGGAAGGATATTTTTATGAGAAAGACAGAGGAGCAGTCCTTAAAGGGAGTATGTGCAATTTTGCACATGCGTCTGTGGGAGCTTAAGGGGCATTACGGTAAATGCAGCACCTCCTGCTGTCCGTAGCTATAACAGACATGGCAACCTCTGGAGGAGTGCCATCCCCCATGTCATATAATTTAACGATAACTAGTCCTAGGATTATGTTCAAAACATACTGCTGTTCGTCACGAACACATTTATTTGCAAGTTTTTGAAATTTACTGTATAATAAATTAACTGATTCATTTTTAATGAAAAACGGTCGAAAATCTTAAAGTGTCACTTTAACATGAAAAGTAAATAAAGGCAATCGTCCACCCAACTGTCATCAATTTATTCATTGACACACACTGCAAAGATAGGATAATTACACACGAAATAATAAAACAGCCCACAAGCGTCACAACCCAGGCAAGAGCCACAGATATTTATTTCTGCCGAGCAATGTCACTACATTTACTCTCAATGAAAATGGCCATTTGGCATCTATGAAACTTAAGATATACAACTCTATCATAAACACCGAGCTCCACGTCCGTTTATATTTCTACTATCAGTTGTACACTCTGCATGAACCACAAGAGAGATGCAACTTTTTCCTTCAAAATACAAAATTACATCAGAGCATCATTTTTCCGACTGGATGTACCCTAAAATCTGCAATGAAATGAAAATGAAAATACGAAATGAACCGTGCTTTGACGACTTCTTCCAACATGTAGACATCCTGTCTAAATTAACACACCTGCGCCTGTGTCTAATCCCTTCAGCAGGCTGGCTCAAGTCCGGATAGACAAGAGCTCCGCTGATATCCAAGCACTCAACACACAGGCTGGGTTGACATACACTGATGATGCCATTTGTTGGGGCTGTACTCTTTGCCAAGTGTCAAACCACACAATAAGTTCTATGAGGCCACAAAGTGTCGGATATCGTTTAACTCATTTACGGCTATACGATTCAAATACTGTATTCATTTTTACTGGGCCGGCAGTGAATGAGATAAAATTCTACCATTATTCATCTATTTTAGTCAAATAAGTAAAATTTTAGTAAAATAGACTGGATGGGAATGAGGTAGAAAGCATATCTTAGACAAGAAAAGATCTAAACATGTTTTCAAATGGTTTGCGATGATTAGACCGGAGTTAGATGGAAATTTGTACAAAAGATGCAAAGTATGAAGGCTGAAGCATAAATATAAACTAGCACGTGGTTGTAATCTAAAAAAAGGCAGACTTTAATCAGTATAACGCACCAGTCAAAAGTCTGAAAACACCGTCAAGAACTTTTGAAAATGCATAGCTGTTAGCAAAATTATTCCATTTCATCAAGCAAGATGTGTCAAGATGGGCAAAAGATGCCCACTTTGAATAACATAACCTGTAAAATATATCTTAGTTTAAAAAATATATTTAACAGACTACTTAGGTGTGGCTAATAATCTGGACAACATCAGCGGTAATTTACAAATTAGGAAATTAAAAAAAAAAAACAAATCTAAATATTTAATTTGAAGTTGTGCCCAAACTATTGGCTGGTATTGTATTTATACAGTCCAGAGTATTGGCTGGTTTAAACAAGCCAACTTTCAGACTTTTTATAGCTGCTTTGATTGAGTAAAACCGGATCAATAGAAGCAAATGATATGCTCTCCCGTTGCCATTACATTGACAATAGTTTAGGCTATTTTGTTGAAGCTATATAAAAATCATCAAACATGTTTATAGTGACGACAAATGTAATTCAAACCTGCTAAATTATTTTCTGTTTGTAGCATGGTTGTAAAGACTTGGATGGCAGATTAAGTTTTTATTTTATTTTAAAAATTTGTGCCTGCATTTTGTTCTATGACAAGGTCCTTAATGGAGTTTTCCTAGTTTTGTAAAGAAAAAAAAAAGAAATCCTTGGCAGTTACTCTTGAGCAGTCAGTTCTCTTATTTGTGTTCATTCACATTGCGGAGCCATTAGTCTCTGTGGCTCAACTATGAAAAAAGCCACATCAGAATCAAACAAAAATCCTAAAGGAGTTTTGTATTCAGAGGGCAACCCAAACAAACCAACCTGGCTTTGTTTTAGTACCACAAAAGTAATGTGCCAAATGATTCATAAGCTTCATACTTGGATTGCTACAACAACCTGCTCACATGAAAAAAGCTGTTGAGATTTCACGGTTTACAGTTTCTTCTATGTTGATACCATCAGTCAGACTTAGGCTGTAAACAGGGAAGAGAGCTTGTGAAGCCGTTGCGAGTTCAAAATAAGGAAATCAACTCCTTAATTCCCCAAAATGGAAAAGGCTTTATGAACTGTCATGGACAAAGGTCCGTTGACACTACAAATGACCCTTGGAAGTCTACTCAGAGCTCACCCATTCCCAAACAGACATGCATTATTACTTACACCTGTTGAGGGCCATAAGAGACTGTCCACTAAATGGATTTCCAAGTGGCCTTATGCTTTCAGTTTGCTAGTAAGGAGGGATTAGGTCTTGCACTCAGTCCAGTGAGACAAAGCGACAGTTTAAATCACAAGTTGACTGCAAATCCACAGATGAGACGGTAGAATGAAGGGAAGTCAGCAGCAATGGATGGAAGGAAATGGAAGTAGTCCTCTGCATGAGCGCTGTGAGGGTGTGTCAGAATTGCTGGTTAACTTGTTTTTCAAAATTCGTCCCTCACTACAGGTAAATTAGCCAGTGAGGGGAGGAACAAGCTGACAAGGTGCTAAACAGGTTTGGAGGGAGACACGATGAGGCATTCGGGGCCAATCGGAAAAACCTGCACTTGCTGCAGGAGTATTTTCTTTATCAGCCTTCGTCTTGTGCAAAGGTTTCTGCTGACCAGTCAGTGGATCCAACTGCGAACCATTCAAGGAATGCAGCAGCAACTATCTACATACAGTATTTTCCCTTCAACTTTGTTAACGCTTGGATAGATAGCAGCAACAGGATATTTATACAAAAGAATAATTGGCCATAGGAAGAAATGACATTGGTTCTGTTTTCAGCCAAAATGCTATTGCTAATGTTATACTGATTCTGAATTGTAGTAAATGACAATCCCGATTCTTATGTGAGTCGAGTTTTTGGCCACACCACAAAATGCTCAAAAAATGATCAAAGTTGGTCATTCATCATTATGTGGAAATGTGTTTGGTCTTCTGTATTTATATTTGTTTCGAACCAAGCAACAATATTTTTTCTTATTTTTATCAACATGTCAAAACACTCAATAGCTGCAGCCCTCCGATTACTTTCAAATCACCTGCGTGGGGATATTTTAGTTTTCCAGTTAAAAAAAAAGGATTGTAAAATATTGGAAGATAAGACAAAAACAGTTTGTAAACACTGCAAATTAATAAATAACGCTATACATCACGACTAAAACAAGATGTATGCATTGTGTTCATCTGTTCAGTAAAGACAAAGCTCAGGGGCAGCTGAAAAATGAGACACTCATTTTATGTTTATATTTGCATGCAATATCATGAATGTTCTTGCTGTAAGCTCAATAAAACAAAAACATCTTGAAAATGTGAGAATTTAAATTAGGCCTTTTTTATATTACAAATTTAGTGAAAATCTCATCTAGTACTGGTGGACTCTATCTTGTGAGACATCTTGTCTCATGGGATTTGACACTTGTCACATCCCTGGTAAGGACTAATTGTGGCTTATCTGAGTGACTATGATGTCATTTCCACGCCGGAGCAAGTGGCAAAACGGCCACAGAACAGGAAGTTTTACTGCTTAATTGATATACCACGAACGGAATATTAATCAGAATGACTTGTTTACGCCAGTGGAGGAACACAGACCATATTATTATTACATTATTACATTTTTGGTTGACTTTCTCTTCGAATAAAAAAGGGATCAATTGTATTCTTGGCTCACTGAGTCAGGAAAAGGAAATTATTAATAGAGGGGTAGTGGTGGAATTCCAGAGGGAGCTGTGTTGCCTCGGCACATGGTGCTATATCAGGAGCAACTAGACAAAACCCAAAACAGGAACTGATAAGGAGGGGGCATGAAAACAAAGGCAACACTCCTCTCTTGGATGGAAAATGGGACAGGGGGTGCACACATCTCTTAAGGTAAAACCACAGAGCGAAAAAGTGCGTCATAATAGTATGACTGCTTAGATTCATCATGTTAAGACATCGCATTTGTAGACCGCCTATGTGACAATGGCTTTATAGGAACAGTGTTGCTCCAAGCTTTGGCCAATAAAGCGTGAAAGCTGCACAGTGTGTGCTTTGTTTGAGCAGGGGGGCGGGGGGGCACTGAATGATTGGGCTCGATATGAAAGACGTGCAGGCCTATATTTTTATCCCTGTTATTAGTGTGGACATGCCAAAAATTGAGTCAACGATTGAGACGCCATGGAAATGTTTTCACACACGCACGAAGACTGTTAAACCATGGGTGTGTTTATGTTGCCATGGGTTTTTTTTGTTGTTGTTTTCAAGTAGAAGTTGGAGTTCATAGATGGCCACTTGAAAGGAACATTGTTATGGGTATTTTTTTCCCTAACAATAAAATAACCCCACCAGCTCTAAATCAGTTCTAAATTTTGGATGTGGCCTCTCCCTATTGATATATCCAAAGGACGTGTCTCCTGCGGTTGGTCACAATAGGGTTGCTGCCGTTAGGTTAGTGACCAGTGGCTCCTTAGTGACCTTCTTTCACATCTAAAATTTGGAACTGAAGACTCTTTGGAAATCAACGGGACACGTCTTCCACAAGTAGAGTCCAGTAGGTTGCATCAGTTCAATTTTACCAATGATTTAATATTATCACTCATATTTTGATGATATGGACAAAAGTAAATGACACATTTACTTTTCCTGAGAAAGATCCAGACCTAAAGCTACGATACTTTTCGGGGAAGGTCTGCGCCCGTAAAGTTGAACCCACCCATGATCGTTTCATTTTGCTCAGGAAGAGATGCAATGTGTGTATTGGTGTGTACGCGCGTGTGTTTTCTAACCTTCCTGCACACGGGGGAGGTTGGACTGGTCAATTTGGAGCTCTTCCATCACTGGGCCATCGCTGTATCAAGATGATAGAAAACACAACATTGGAGATTCACAATAACGACGTTGATGGGCGTCAGCATTAAACTGAACGACACCGAGACTATACATGACGGGTTTTCATTGAAATACTTGTGAGTCGTGACGCATCCAAAGCAGTCAAGCGACTCATCGCGACCCTCAACAACAGAAGTTTGCACAACATTTTACAGGTAGCCTCGCATTTTAGACGGTTCAATTTGTCGAGACGTACCTTTTCCCTCCGGCTCGCCTTGCGGTGTTTTCAACAAGTGGCAAACATGACAGCCAACAGCCACGCGAAAACTTTCCTCTTTTTGTGGCTGCCTTTCCACTAAACCCTATAAAAGTTTGTGGAAGAACGAACCAAAAGTCAAAATTAGATTTGGCGTCGAATATTAGAAAAAAAACGCACGAGAGTAATTGGTCAAGTAAAACAAAGCCCAATTCGACATTGAAACTTGAAGCCGGAGTGAATTCACTGCGGTGAGTGGTGTGGGAGGATATCGACTGCTGTGTTCGCGTACTCCCGTAAACAAAATACTACATAGGGCTACTCGGGCCTGTTTGTCAAACTGCAGTTTCATATTCAACGAAAAATACACATTTAATCTTTTCTGTTACAAAATTAACCTATAATGTGTGTAAAAAGAAGCAGCAGCTACGGATTTCTGATGGACAAGCATTCATTTTAAAATTTCCTGGTTGTCTTTGAAGGCAGCATTATCTACACGCTTTACAATCGACCCCAAAATAGCCTGCGAAACTATACCGGTTGCTTCTTATGCCGAGGGGAGATAGAAAGTTAGTATAAAGTAGAACAAGTTAGTACTAGAGCCCAATAAGAGATAAGGCCATGGTTACGTAGCAAAAATGTTCTGTTTCCCAGGCCAGTTTAATTCGCAAAGAGATATAGATACTGTATAATGAAAAACACAACACACAACACACTCAGTTCAAATTCATCTTTTGCACCAATTTGTACGAAAACACACTTTTGATGCCTGACTGTTTTGGTTAACATCATCATTTCTATTCTACTTTTTAGCCTTGGTGGATCATTGCAGCTTCTTGTAATAGGCGAGGATACGTAAAAATCGATGCGCAGGATTTCTATGTATAATGTCGTCCCCTATTGGTCAAATGCTGGTTCAACAGACTTGCGTTCAATTTGCGTTCAACAGTCTTCAGTACAGCGCTTGCATACAAGCCTGTCCAGTCACAACATTGAAATGACAGCGTAAACAAGTTTAAAAAAATGACAGCGCGAGTGCGACAATGCACAAGTGTGTGTGTGTGTGTGTGTGTGTGTGTAATCTAGACAGTACAAGTAGACCAATGTTTTTTGTGTGTGTGTTATCTACTGTTGTAATCCCCTAATATGCCCTTTATGTGGCTTTGCAATTCTCATAGCTCGTGGCTGACAGCTGCCCCCCCCCCCCCCCCCCCCAAAAAAAAAAAAAATAAAAAAAATCAATTTGCAGCATTGAAGTAGTGGCGTATATCTGTTTAGCTTTGGTATGGACACACTACTCATCATCAGTGAAATTAATAAAGTACCCAGACTGTATCAACTTCAGTGTGGTTTCTTCCCCAAAGACATCTGGCAGTGATTGATACCTATAAAGTACACCAGCCAGCTGCTAGAGAACACAGATGCATCTTTCTGTGCTGCAAGCCTACTTGACAAGATTTGTTTACTCAAGCAATAAAGTTAGTAATGATGTGGGAGATAATTAACCCAAAAATGTCCAAGTACAGGGTTAGATTACAAATGATTTACAGTATATATAACAATGTAATAATGACAGTTAAACAGCTACTACTACTAATATGAGAATACTCACTGCATATCGTGTTAATGCAGTCCTTCTTAAATCGTGAGGCAGCCGCCGGGGGGCAATGCAATGGCAGGGAGGGGCAAGTAGGAAAGCAGGCTTTGCCTTTGCGCTGCGTGGGGTAATTGCACAGCTACAGCACCAGGTCATGCTACGGCGCGCTCATTTGCAAAGTCTGCGTGAGAGTTCTAAACTTTTTCCATCCTCATTTTTTTCTAAATCTCATTAATTAATGCGATTACTTTTTGTTTGTGGCTCCTAATGAAAACAAATGGAACCATGTCTTGTACAGTATGGTTTTTTTTTTGTGTAATGTGTGTGTTTAGTGTTTGTTGTATTCAACAAAAATATGTGAAAAAAATAATGATTTATATACATATAAGAAAAAAATCAACATACATTTTTAAACCTTTTTTGTCATGTCAAAATATTTAAGGTATTGGTGTTATGTTCCAAATCAATTTACATTTATTTATTCATTCTTTTTTTCCAGCATCAAATGGTTCAGTTACTAAAACATGTTACTTGTTAATATAAGAATTAACTTTTTTTTTCTTTCTGTCACTTTGATGCACTTTAAGGCATTCCATAGATTAAGAATAAGCTGTAACCTGTTTAGACCCTGTAAAAAGTAACGTTAACATTTGTTGAAAGTTGGTTCAAGTGACTTTATTTCCCTTTGTCAATGTTAAAAAGAAATCAATTTAAGGTATCCAATTTTTATAGATGATTGTGTGTGGATGTGGGGGGGTTGTGAATTGTTTTTGAATTGCTGGAATGTGTTCTTTGAAATGATTAAACACGTTTTGAGTTTAATGGAATAAAGTTAAAAACCCAAAAAATAAATTAATAAACAAAACAACGCTTACAGGTCCATACAACAAAACACTGGTGCTTGAAAAGACCAGACCATATAAAATAGTATTGATGTCAAGTGCAGGCAGACAACATTTATTTTAGAAAGTAGGCTAAGGCGAGGCCCTGTCTAATACAGAATATAAATCTTAATAGCTTTTCATGATACACTGCAGCTCTTAATGGACCGTCTGGCCTTTCAACCATAAAATTAAATGTCACTGTTGCTCCGAAGTTCTAATCATGACACAAGAGACTGAACACTGACATCACTTTTCTGATGAATGCACAAATAACATACAGAATCGCAGAATGAGGCTTTTTAAATTCCTGCCTGCAGCTTTAAAACTAATCAGAAGGGTTTCGTGACTTTGCATTTACTGGTCCGGCTAATAAAGCAGAATTTATTGACTAAAGTGTAAAAAGAGCCTCTAAACAGAACAGGGCCGCCAAGTAATACATGGCCATTAAAATTCCGTGTGTACAAAATATTGTTTTCAATTGACTCCAAATGTCAGATGACTTTGTTGGCAGCAAGGTCTCGCATATTTTGCATGTTCATTCAGTGTCGTTGGAAATAATGTCAAGGTTTTTTAAGATTGTGATTTATAGCCAGGCCCATAAATATTTGATACAATTTGCAGCATTTGAATAGAAGAGTAGTTGTAGACTCATAAGTTTAGTTTGAGTTTTTTTTCATCCAAATCAAGTGAACATTGTACGTAACGTAAAATAACACATTTTGTATGTGCCTCACACCTTTTTACGAGACCAACTATTCGGACAATTTGCTACGCAGCTATTGTTTCACTTACAGGAATCAGATAAACAGGCTTGACTAGAGTGTTCCTTTCAAGTGCGGTATACTCATTTCAAATCTGCTGAGGTCATCTCACAATATGAAGTCCATAGAGCTGTCACTATCATTGAAGCCAGCCATCATTATGGCTGAAAAATCAAAACAAACCCATCAGAGAGAAAGCCAAATTTAGGCATGGCCCAATCAACTGATTGGTGGGTTCTTAAAAGGAAAGAAAGCACTGATGAGCTTTTCAACACCAAAAGATTTGGAAGACCACGGAAAACAAGTGTGGCTGATGACAGACCAATCCTTGACTTCATCAACTAAAAACCCTTCACAACAGTTGGCCAGATCATGAACACTATCCGGGTGACTCCAATAGAAGACTTCACCAGAGAAAATACAGAGGTTTCACCTCAAGGTCTTCTGTAAATCATTGGTAAGACACAAAAACGGAAAGGGTGGATTAGCGTTTTCATTATTCACTCATATTTAGACAGATGCTTTATAACTCTTTGGATGGTGCTTGACAACACAGATGGACAATGACTCAAAATATATCAGCAAAGCACCCAAAAAGTTTTTCAAGGTAAAGGAATGTTATGTTCTGAAAGGGCCAGGTCAATTACTTGACCTGAATCCGACTGAACATGCATTACACTAGATGAAGACAAAACTGAAAAGAAAATGCCCAAACAAGCAGGAATTAAGACAGCTGCGGCAGAGGCCTGGAAAAGCGTCACCTGAGATGAAACCTATAGTGTCTGGTGATGTCATGGGTTTTGAAAACGCAAGCCACCATTGATTGCAAAATTTTTGTTTCAAGGTTTTGAAAAATGATATTTGATTTATGATTAAATTCGTTTGTCCACTTACGTTTGGCCCCTAAAAATGTGGCAGGCTCATGTAAAATTGATCGTAATTTTTACGTCGTTCACATGATTTGGATGTGAAAACCTGCAGAGTAAAGAGTGTTATTTTTTCTGCATGGATGCCATTTTAATTGGCAGTTGCTTAGTTGTTAAATGGCTTTGTAACACTTTTCCTTCTTGTCTACATCTATAATTCTAGTCACTCGTGATTAGGAATTTTTTTTATCAGCTGATGCTTCAAAAAGCTTGAATTTCTTAGGCTGTAGTGAACACAATGTGAGAGCTAAGGAAATTGGGAAAAACAATATGATTTAACAAAAAGTAACAGGCTATGAATGAGTAAAAGAACAAAAAAAATCCAAGATGAAAGACAAAAGAAAGACATTGGAGTAGAAACATGCCATAAAATTGTAGGAATTTCAAAATAACTATCCGTCCATCCATTATCTCAAAGACTTCTACTCAAATCTATAAATGCTTACCCGCGCTATAAAGAAGTATTTATACAAGCATCCTATGCCTAGAGAGCATATCAAAGAGCAATGTTTATGTCAAGCCAAATACCAGTCAGACACCACTCCGAAATCCTTCCTGTTGCTCACACGATAAACTACAAAATGCACATAACACACTTCTTTGTAATAACTACAACAACAGACCTTGAGCTCTTTTCAACCAGATGTTAATACTTGATGTGATGACGATGTCTGCTTCTTTCTTTGGAGTCCACTTTTCGCACCGATTCAGTCCTTCCCTTTCTTCTTATAGATTCTTCTTCCATCGTTTGTCCATTTATCCAAGCCACTTTCCTTTCCTTTCATTTTTAATGTATTGTTATTCTTTGATTTATTATATTAGAATTTGCCAATAAAGATCCAACAGAAAACAAACGATGGAGAGTTAAAGGGACTACATTGTTGGGGGGGGGGGGGGGGGGGGGCGTCACTCTTTACTTGAATCAGCTTGTATACCTTAAACCTTCAATGGAAAAAACTAAAAGTAAATGAAACCTATTTTTTACTTTGATAAGCTGAAGATGCATAGTGCGCCATACACATCTGTTCAAATAAGCCATTAAAAGCTCAAAGTGAATGTGACATTCATGACCATGACAGGGGCTGATAACATCTCACCTGGATTATATGGAACACACCACTAACCTTTGAGGTCTTTCGCTCTTGTCAGATTTGCAGGGATTCTTCCTAAGGGGCTGAAAAGAGAGTTGGGATTGCTGAATACATTAAGCTTCAAATCAGATTTTTTTTTTTTTTTTTAAATGAGCTATATAACAAAGGATGCTTTTGTCTTTTCTTTTAGGTCTTACTGGAGGAACAACAAAAGTCTGCTAAAACCTGACCGTTTCTTGCTGGCTATCTAGAAGAAACCAAGAGCGAATGCAGAATATATCTGGAAGTACTGTTTGTTGGTATCCACTCACACATTGTAAACCTGAATTTATGCGGTGATAAACGCTCTTTGTTCACATTGGTGAAGACCAAGATAGTGACTATTCAGTATGCAAAATTTGTTTCAAACGGAAAGATTACATCAATCACAAGCAGAAAGGTTAACAATGGTTTAACACAGTATTCCAATGTTTTTCCCCATTTTTTATTATTTTACAGCAGAGAGAATATAAAGCATTCAGAAAACATTTTCCATATTTAAGGGCATTTCAAAATGTTTTGCATGGCTTCAGCAGCTGAAATCACTTTTTTTTTTGTTAAACATATCCATCGAGTCAGTGACGCTTGTACATGCAATTACAAAAATAAAAGCTACAAACAAGATAAGGTAAGGGGCAGGGGGCAAGAAGAAAATAAAAACACATTAGGAGAACCGAGGGGAGCTGAAACATTTGAGGTCAGAAGAAAAGTCACATAACAGGGGAAGACAAAGAAAGAGCGCTATAGAGGAGAGGAAAGTAGATCTAACACTAGTTCTTCTCATGCAAAGTGTCGAGGACCCGTAGCTTTCTATCAAACTTGGGCCTTTTTTTTCTTCTTGTTTGGAAATTGATGAAAACGTGCAGTTCGGTAGGGTGCCATATCATTTCTCTCCAACTACTGAATGCTTGTCTTGCATAAGAGTCAGTCGACTATGTGTGCCTGCCTGGTAGTTTTAAAATAAGTCTCTTTATTGCTCTGTGTTGACGAGTGGAAGAGGTTTGACTAATTGTTGTCCCGATGTGTCTCGATTGAACCTCTCTCTGGCGGGGGCCGTGGGAAGAAGAAAAAAAAAAGGAGGAAAGGCAGATTTTCCAGTGTCATTCGGTCAAAACAGACTTATCCCATACAGCTTCTCTGATGTACAGTATATTATTCTAATCCGTTGGGCATGACGTTATGACAAACCTCTATTGCAAAAAATAACCGACTTGCTTTTTCATCCATTGTAATTTGTTAACCTTTCAATTCATGTTAATTCCATTCATCCTCCTTTGCTCTCCTCCTTCTCATTTCAGCACCCCGAGTAAAACACAGAAGGGAGACAAAACAGCAGAGCAACGCTAATTCTTGACATGTATGTGACTAGGCCTTCTGTTTTGTTTCACAATGAACTTGTTTAATTGTGGACGCAGACTGAATCGAAATGAATGAAAAATGTCAAAAGTGAGGAAAAAAAAAGGCTGTTTTCAAGCTGGCTGAAAAATAGCCCTCAAGCTTTGTCATGAAAACAGGAGCTACCGTTTTTATAGCACTTATTGAGCATGTGCCCTCTCGCCTTTCTGTGGCACGGCAAACCATGGCTCGTTGCATTGCGGAACCGTTGGTCAGAAGTTCATCCGTCTACTGATTCTAAGAAAGAAAGCATGCGTCAGGTGCACTTCTATCACCCAGTTAACTATTTTACCCATGCAAGCGTAATAAATTCCCCTCCTTTTAGCGACCTTGCATTGGCTATGCATTTACCCGCAGAACTGAGGGCGAATATGCGTTGCAACAAACTCCAGTAGTGGCATTTCAAAATGTGGTTTGAGAAATATGTGCAGGCAGAAATTCAGAGAGAAAGAGAGAAAGGAAGAGAGAAAGAAAGAGAGAATGGAAGAGAGAAAGAAAGAAAGAAAGAAAGAAAGAAAGAAAGAAAGAAAGAAAGAAAGAAAGAAAGAAAGAAAGAAAGAAAGAAAGAAAGAAAGAAAGAAGAAGGAAGCTGGCAAACTGCATGTTGACAAGCTGGAAGGGCTGCATGGATGCTGGTGTGACAAGGACATATCATTTGAGAGATGTGGGCAGCGCATGATAACAGAACTCAAATGAACACAATCAAGCAATTCTAGATATGCGACCTAGGGCGTATAGGCACTTTCAACATAAACATACTAAACACAAATTGGGGGGAATTGAACACAGAAACCTCTATTTTGCCAAATTATCGTTGAACACTATCAGAATCAGTAGATTCAAACAAACAAACACTGGTATGCAAAATACAGCTAATGACTATAGCTTTGAACAAGTCGTGTGTGGATTTTTAATATTCAATTCAGATCCAATAAAAGTAGCACCTTGGGCTGCTTAAAGAAAGGCAGCCATGTGGAGTATGCTACATGTGATTCAGCTTGAAACCTTGACCTTTTCACACATAATACAGCATAAGTTCACTTTAGACTCGGCAACCTTGATCAACAATGAAATACTAATTGAGGATGATTTTTATCATTAAATACTGAGAAACATTTCACATCACGGTTCAAGGTCGTTTTGATGGCGCCTTCAAGAACCTGCCTAGCCAAGGCTGCCATTTACAATCTTTCAAAATGCCACACCGTCTCATCACATTCCTTTCGTAAAGGCATCCAAAATAAAACTCTCATAATGAGTGATATAAACAGTGGTTATATAATGATTTCTTCTTAAATATGATTCCCTCTTAAAAATGTGCACCGTTATTATTCTTGTGATCGTCAGTCAGCTGTAATCTTGAGTGAGACTATACCTACAGTATTTTCCTGTATGAGTGTCTGCCTTGAAAAATGATGTTTTCCTCAGTATACAGCATTCATGTTCCCCGACACCACTGGCACAGGATTCTGGGTGGCCGATCACGAATACAGGAAAGTAAACAACCGGGGTGATTTTTACAGAGGTTTCCTAACGCTACTGACAGTTTTGGTGTATTTTTTATAATCGGATTACATGCTTTAGCAAATGTGAATATTTTTTAGGACAATCAAAATCAAATAGTCCAATGGTAAAATTGTTTTCATTTTACAGAGCGTAGCCACTACTGCTTTGTTGTGTCCCCCTCTCCCACCCATGACCTTTTATTTTACATGCACATACCTCATTTTTATCCGTTATGTACACTATTTACAAACAATACATCTGTACTTCTTAGGCATTCAAAGAAAACTATACAAAAATTACTTATTGTCTTGTACCTCTTTTGGCCCATTTTTTTTTTTGAATGAATAAAATAAAATATTTCTAAAATACAATCCCCTTTGGGTAAATGTGTCGTTTTTCTTTTTTATTCCTACATACCTCCAGCCTTCTTTATATACAGAAATGTTTGCTCAATTCTCAAAAATATGGATTTGTCAAACCCCTATTTTGGGACAATTTTAGGGACCCCTTAAAGAATCTCTAAGATGTCAAGGCAATGTATGTGATCTTCCCCTCAAAAGCCCACACAGGCTCTGAAGTTCATCGAAAAACAAGCGTAACCTGACCATGACCCGACTGTTATAACAACCACAAAACAAACAAAAAAACAAACAAAAAAACAGCTAAAGTGAGTAACAAAGACAATGATGGCTCAGGCTGCTGCGAACAGACTAAGGCCATAAAACACACAAGCAAAGACTTTACTTTACTTAGCCATAAGTCATGCATATTTTTTTTTTTCTTGGATTGGATTCTACAACACAGAACCTGGAGATACAGGTCACTGATACGATAGACATGAAGGGACAAACAGCATGGAACAATTTCAAGTCATCAAGTTACAACAGGCAACTATTTGATCCCCCGTTTACTCCTGAACTGTGAATTCCCAAGTCGACTACATTCATGTCTAGCTCCAGCTGTGTGTCGACTGACTGGGAGGACCGCTGGAGCGCGATGAGCTGTTGAGATGGCTTGACTATGAGATTTTGATCACAAAAAAAAAAAAAAAATGTAATCCAGTTAAGAGTCTTCCAGCATGATTTCCTTATATGGTGTGAGATATTCAACAGCAGCCTTTATTGACCTTCACTCTCACTGACTTCATCTGGCTTGTCTGTTGTTCTTTTCCGTCCTCGTGTACAAAAAAAAGTGCAAAACAAAAAATGCCATGAAGCAAATCTGTCTGTTGTCTGTTTATAATTCCATAGTAGAAGTTACAAGTATCCAACTGAAAATATGTGTGTGTGTGAGAGGAGGGGCGGGGTGTTACAAGAGTGACATTTCACTTTGCAATGATGCTATTTGTCATCCATTTCTACTGTTTAATGTCTTGGGACCAAAAGAAGAAAAAAAACAAAAAGGAGGCGTTCGAGAAGTGATGTCACATTGTGAGGGGGGGCTTCTGAGTGGGCTCATGTTCCTTGGCCCTTTTCAATTCTTTCACCCTGTAACAAACACACAGAAAGAGACAAGCCTGTGAACGAAAGCTCTCTGACTTGAATCTTTCAGATTTTACGTAACAATGTCAAAGCCGACGGCACCAGGAAGACGACGGCTCTGTGAAGGAAGCACTGGTCATTATGACACAATTAATCTCACCACACTGACGCATTTTAGATGAAATCCAAAAAGGCATTCTTGGGAAATGGTTTGAATTACATACAGCTGTTTCATAAACACACACAGGAGATTGCTTATGTTTATCACAATATATGCTCTACTCCCCGACAATCCCTGCGGAGAAAACAATGATTGTAAATGGATTTTTAGTGTAGATTGATTAAGCATTGGAATAGAAACTTGCCAAATAAACAAATAACATTTTTGTTGTTTCCTTTTTCTTAAAATAGGACTGTAACAATATAGTTAAGCATTGGAATAGAAACTTGCCAAATAAACAAATAACATTTTTGTTGTTTCCTTTTTCTTAAAATAGGACTGTAACAATATAGTTTGCACCCTTTGGGAATCCTTGGAGGGTTCATAAACATACAGCGAGAGGCTTTCCCCAACTGACTATGTGCTATATAGCTATGTGATTTGTTTTTAGGATAAAGAACATATGGCTGTGAAAAATTATTCATTTGTCTATCTACATGCGTTGCTGCGTTTGTTTGTTTTCATCACTTGTAAGGATAGGTGAATAAGGATTATAACACTCACTGCTGGTGCTAACTTTGCATTGATCAGTATCATGTTCCTAAATGGACTTGAAATCTTGGGGTTGTTTTAAGTACACCGTATGTAATTATTTTTGTTGTTTTACGGCTGACAAACTTAGACTGGTAATGGCACTTAAAAGCTGAAGATTGTACCAAATTGATGCTTTTTGTGAAGTGAGTTGAGTTCACAGTCATCATCCAGGTCAAAGCAAAAAAAAAAAAAAAAGAAAGCAAAAAGAAAAGAAAGGGCGAAAGAAATAAAGAAAAAAACTCAACCAAGCTTGTACCTTGACAAACTCCAAGTGAGGTCATTTTTATATAAAGGTATCGTGTGCTTTTATTGTCGTCCATCAACTATCCCGCTTCCACTTTGCTAAGGTTCTTCTTCCTTGTGACGTTCATGTGCCAATGCAGGTATAGCTTTGTACGTTTGTGTGCTGCATCCTCTCATGCTGAGCTGGCTTACACCCCGGAAGTAAGATTCCATTACTGCTCTCCCACTGGGTAAAACATTTTTTTTTCCCATTCCTCTGACCTAGTACTGTATATGCTTTCCTTGCCGTGCAATCTATTAGACAATAGAGCAAATAGCAATAGACGCCTGCTTATTTCTGCAGGAAGAATGAACAGATGGGCGACGAGTTAAAGGAACCTGAAAGGAACTGAGTACAAAATCATGAGGATTCTGTACATGTTTCTAAACTCAAAATATAGAGCACAAAAGACAGTGTTACGTGCTGATAATCCTGAAACATGGGGGGGGGGGGGATTTCTCCTTTAATTTGCCACCCGACATTTTAAACAATTTTGGGCTTCGAAAAACAAAACAGTCTCAGCTCTTCTCGGTCCGTCAAGAGGCAAGAAACAATAGAAACAGCCAGCCAGTAAAAGAGAGACAATGAGAAAACAACAGACCCGTAGCATGCCTTCGGGCCTAAGGTTGTCAACGCTTGACATGCAGCAGAGTAAAACATGACCAAAAACAAAAAGCAACCCCCCGCGCTCTTTCGACCTGCCTTTCTGTGTAAATCACCTGCACTGAAATGAAACCAAGTTCTAAAGAGAAAAAGACAGGAAAAGAGAAAAAGCCCTTATGCACCACTTCTGTTAGGTTGAAAAAAGACTGGCTCTAATTCAGAGCTGTTCAATACACCTGTGGCTCCAGCTGGCAGCCCTCATGCAAGCAGGCATCAAGCAAAAGTGATGGAGGAGGAAGTTGGGTCGGAAGAGAGGCAGTAAAGAAAGAAAGAGGAACGAGCTGGAGAAAATGCAATGGCTGAGAGCGCAGAAGGAGATCATTGTATTATTAAAGAGTGGTAGACTGAGGAAAAGAGATATAGAGAGAGAAAGGGAGAGAGTGACACGAACTGAGTTGCTGAGGCAGCACTCACCCGCTTGAACAGTCTATGGTCCATCAAGGGGCTTGGCGTAAACAGCAAAACAATACCAGACAGCTATTAGCAAACAGTAGGCACTCTGCAGGATGGGTGAGAGCACAGCTGGGGGCCAATTAACAGTGAGAGGAAAGGGGGACTCAAGGTTCAAACCACATCCAACCAAAATAATATACGATACAAAAAAAAAAAAAACATTGTCAAAAGTGTAAGATGATGAATATTTACAGTGTATTTTATCTGATGTAAGTTGTCATGTAACATGTCGTGAATGTCTGTGTTTAGGGGGTGATACCTGTGACGGCAGCGACGCAGAAATCTTATGATCTTTCTGGCGGCTTGATCCTGCCTCTTTGTGAGCAGACTTCCTCTTCAGGAAGACAAGGAAATTGGAGAAAAACTTGTTATCACCCAAACCTCATCTAAAAAAAGCTGTAAGTTATGAAAATAAAGCTACAACTTTTTAATGAAAAACAAAAAGTAATCTTTACAAGCACAACAATGTATTTTGTCAGAGTAAAAAGGTATTAATCTATTTATTTGATATTATATTATGGTCAAAGACAAATGAGGTAGGGAAGGAAATTTAAAATAACACAGATGCTCTAAACTGGGCATTGGTTGTCCCCCAAGGATCATATAAGTAGCCCGCAGACCTGTTTGTGAGAGAACATTTCGGACGTATTCTTACTTATTGTAATACGGGAATGGAAGGAGGATCTCGATTTGAGGCAGTCAGTTGGCTTTGTTAGTTTCAGCGACCAATCTGTTCGTGTTAGCCGAAACTATTACCACGTTATTTTCAATAAAAGAAGTGAGCGGACTGAACCAGTGGCCGAATCCTTACTCACACACATCAATATTACAGTAGAAAAATGTGAGTTTTTAAAGTGTTCTTTAAATCCAATTAAGATATGTAACCTTGAACAGGCAGTTCATGTGAGACAACCCATGGCAAAGAGGAAACTATAAATGTATATTTTCATAAATATCAGTGTTTATAAATGTTTTTAATGTTTTAGCTATGGCTTTTATTTATTATAGCAAATATAATGTCTTTGTTTATTGTTTTTCTTTCATGTAATATGTTTTTAAACTAAAATCCATCGCCTTGCACCTAACACAGTTTTATCAGGCAGGCATTACCAATCTCACATTTTTTTAAACACTCTCAAAGTTCAAACCTTTACAGAAAGTGGGCAAAAAAGTCCACAAATAAGCTAAAAAAATAGCAGGGACAAACATAGAACCATATTATAGCAAGCACACACTGTATTGGATTTGTAGAGACTTAAGCTATAATATTATACAGCGTGCAGAACTTGAATTCACAATACTATCACGTAGTAGCGAGCGAGGGGAGCCAATGTACCACTTTAGTATACCATATATTTATTGGCACAATGGTCTGCAAAAGTAGGTTAGCATTTTTTATCATCAAAGATTTTTGCAATTTTGGTAACCCCTAGTTTAGAACTCCCGGCTAGACCCTTTTATGTGAAACCACCGGCGTACATAAAGATGTTATTGCTTTACTAATTAACTAAAAGGTGATTGAACATATGAAATAAAATACAGGCAAAACCACAAAATTAAATCTTGGGACTATCTGTAGTTTCAGGACCCATTTTTGACCAGGCTTTAATCCAGATCCGTAATCTCTATCAATTTGATGTCATTTTTTTCAGACAAAACTTTCAACGATGGTACATGTACTATATTTGTTTTCTCCATCTATTTTTGTTGAGGAACTGACCACAGACGGTTGAGTAATATCTGGAAATCAACTTAGCTAATGCACTTTGTCATTACACCAGCAAACACAGCATTGGAAACTCACTCCAAGTTAGTTTGTCAAAATGAAGCAGAAGACTTGTGATCGAGTAGGGTTGGGTGATAATATCGATACTGTATATTGATATCTTACATACAGTATAAATACATATAAATCTTACATATGAATACATATAAATCATTCCAAGCGCTTCAAAAACACAAAATTAATGTTATCGTGTTGCATGTATGGTGTGACTGGAGAGTATTTTAATAATTTCCCTCTGGTGTTTTTTCAGTCATTTTAATATACATACCATCGATTGTTTTTTTGTTTTGTTTGTTTGTTTGTTTTTTACCAAACATTGCTCAATTATATCACAATACTTATCGCAGTACGCCTTTGCTGTATCGCAATATATCGCAATAGACTTTTAAGACCCAATACCCAGCCCTATGATCAAGCATTGACAAGTGCAACGATTTGATTTTAACCTCAGATACTTTGATGTGGTTATTAAACATAATGAAAAAAAAAATCCACCGACATTTTGACAAGAGCTGGTCTGTCAAAATTGACAGATTGAAAACCATAATGAACTCTTTGAGCAGAGTGAGCTCAATTACCTGCAGACTGGGTCTAAATTCGTAGGAAACTCATTTAAGCGTGTTCCCTTTCTGAAATTTCTACCTCAATTTGTGCTGCACCAGGGCAGCGGCCGTCCCTCGGTGGTGAGGCTTGAGCCTGCCAAACTCCTTGTAGCTGCGGTAGTATTGCTGAATGAGCACGGCGGCCCTTCTGCTTTGCTTGAACTTCTTCTGCTCGTGGTAGCTGCGGAATTTACTCTGGATAAGGATGGCGGCCTGCGTCATCTTCTTATAAAGTGCATACTGCAAAAAAGAATACAATTATGCTGTGTGAACACTGGTCTGGTTTAGGGAACATCTTGAGGTGATTGTTGTGAAGAGGTTTACCTTCAAGGCTATCCATGTGAGCTTGCATAAGGGAAAAAATAGGTTCTGTTAATCAAGCACTGTGGTCATGTAACAATTGGTCTTTAAATATATTTGTTAAATGATAATTGTAGCAGATTTTGAATTGGTGACAGCAGGAAGGAAACACGTCCAGTGGAATCCCAGTTTTATACGTCTTAGTATTGGCCAGATTTTATTTTAGCCAAAATTTCATTCGTATTTTCGTAAAATTGCTTGGGTTTTGTCAGGTTGAAAAACACGTCCCTAACCCTTAAACAAAAGTTTCTTACCTGTTTGTATTTCTTGTAACAACGCTGAATAACAGCCGCAGCTACTTCCTGTTGCTCTCGAAGCGGCCGTCCCTGTTGGAGAGTAAAGTGGGAGGGGTCAGAGGCCAAATCATCACCTGCCATTTGCCACCTTAGATATGAGTGGCTCCATCCAGTCTCTTGATGTCTTCACGTGAAAGCCACCCTAGCCCATCTCCAGCCTCGGTAGGAAGCTGTGAGTCGGAGAGGAAGCCGAACTGTTGAGTTGCCAAACGTCCCCCTCGGTATTAGCTTGACGATAAGATAAGGCACCACAGATGACAAAAGACAGCAAACAGTTGATCACAAGGAAGAAAGCAAAAGCAGTGAGGAAAAGAACAGGGGTGTAGGTGTTTCGAGAGCTAATTGACAGCAAGCGGCAGCAGGCTCCATTCGACCAACAGCAGAGAATGATAAACCATGTACCAGGAGTAGCAATGTGGAGGACAATGCAATAGAACATGCTCTGCTTAAGCCCTTCTCCCATGCAAAGACACCAGTGACATTAGTCTTCACGCTGTTATGTGTACGTTACCAAAGAAAAAAAAACAAAACAAGACATGTAGACAGGAAAGTGTGCAGTTTGATAAGAAACAGTGCATTCCCACACAAAAAAATGACCTTTACTGCAGATGTCACTGTTCCCCAATATGTTGGGAGTAAATAAAAGCAAATCCATCAACATCTCTCCAAAACTGCACAAGTACTACAAGTACACGTTTCCACCGCACATTGCAGCACGAACATCATATACCCAATGGGAGAGCCTCTACCTTGTATTTGCGGAAGGCGGTCTGAACCAGACGGGCAGCTTCGTACAGCTCTCTTTGTTCTGGATCGGAGAGTGTCAGCTGGGCCAGGTCTCTCTCCACCTTGCTATTGGAGGCATGAATGAACTCACTCCAGTCTGCCGGCGATGGAAGCGTGGGCCTCTCCAAGGGTCCCTCACCCCCAAGTGGGGAACCTCCAGGACTGAGACTGGGATTTGATGATGGGGTCAAGGGATCATTATACACAGATCTGAGGAAAAAAAAAGACCAGGGCGTCTATTGTTGTTTTCTGTATGCTGATTGTCAAAGTACAGTCACTGGCCACAAGTGTATGGAAAAGGTAGGGTTAACACCAAACACTAACTTATTCACGGTCTGAATGTTCATAATCAACCATTTATCCCCATCGAATTTGTTTTTAAACGCCTGCTCGTCTTGCGATATTCAGTTTTAATGAGAAACAGATCCACTGTTGACGGCAACACTGCATTGCTTTTGACAAAAGATGAGTAAAGCGTTTGAGTAGAAGGCACACACATTTGAAATAAAACTCAAGCTTCCACTTAGCAAAGACATTGGTCATGATTTCTCAACTCTCAATTATAAGTTAACAAGGTAGAAAATGGATCAATATCGATTTGCAGACACTTTGGCTGCAAGTCTGGTTCACGGCACGGTGCAGATGTGCTGAGGTGGGGCCAGACAGCAATTCGACAAACGGCCCCTCTCCCTTTACATGTGGCACACCCGACATGGAAAATCAAGACAAGGCAGAAGGTGGGAGGATTCAGAACTTCATCGGGAATGAGTCTGCTTTGCTTAACTGGAAGGTGGAAGGAAGCGCACAATGAAATGGATCAGCAAGTAGACCTCCGCGAGTATCCATCCCACCCATTATCTTAACCGCTTATCCGTATGAGGGTTGCAGGCGTTGTTGCGGCTACCGGATCCTATTTTTTGTTCAGCGCCGCTGTAGGCTAAGGAGGGGAAATCTATTTGTCTTACGCGCTTGGAATGATGACACGTCCACACACTTGCTCCATTTCTTCCGGTTTATTGCTCGCCACATCACTGGTGACTCCAATAGTCACCTTTTGACTCCAATAGTCTTTCTGATGCCAGGTCGAGTAATTTCCAGGGTTTAACAGAGTTTTGTTAGTTAATGCGACGTGCGGTGTGCAGTACGCCGTAATGTCTAATGTTCATATTGATTAATGGAATTTGATGACATGTGCTACACATGTCCTAGCAATAATATGTTACACTACCTGCACCTCCAAATAAACATGAGTTTTGGTGGTCTAAAACTTTAGGTCACGGAATTGCGAGCTGCGCCTTGAGCATGCAGTACAATTATCCCGGAACACCTATTGTGGTGTAACGGTGTCTGCCAAAATCACAAACATGATAAGCTGAACCTGCGTCGTCCCGAAAATGAAGTACCACTGATTATCATACACACCAATGTGCGGTGATATTTGCCCGAATTCCAAACCTTAATGCCGAGTGTTCAGCATGGAGCCGATGGGTTTTTGAATGCCAAGTGTACGTGATCCAGTTCAGCAAAATAGGACCTGCTATTTCTACAAATCTTTGCAGGCACATATTCAATTGATCACATCTAAAACAATCCAAAAAAAATCACAAGGTTCCAATTTCACAAGCCAAGAGTGGTAATATCTATTTTTCGAACAGACCCGTTGGCTACTCCTATGGTGCCCAAGGACACTATGTTGGCAAATCACGATGGACTCCAGTTTCACTGAGTATGATTGTCGACTACACTTTCACAGGCTCATATAGAGAAGGAATTTTATGTGCTAACCATCATCCAATGTGTTGCCATACCGTAAATGTAAGATGCTCGGCAGCTGCTCTACATCTCCCAGGTAGTTGGCCAGCCAGTTCATGGTGTTGGAAACCCCTGATGTGTCTGATGGCAAAGAGTCTGTAGAAGAAAAGTGCTCCCTCTTGATCCTCTCCGGTGTTGCCTCAATGATCTGCTCAGCCAGAGTCATCATATTCGCCTGCATTGTAGAAACATTTGACTGTTGGCTGACGCTGAAAGAACATCTTTTGTTTGATACGTGACGTTAACTGCTTGGCTTTGTGGCGACTCTAGTGCCAACAAACATTGGTAAAGCTGCTGTTGAGAAATCAGAGCTAGTTATCTAACATTTTAAATTTACAACTCTCACCTGTAGGTCCTCCATCTGTGTTAGACAGTCATGATTCTCAAGATCATCCCGGTAAGATAGCATTCCTGCGTCAGCCATGTTTCTGTCTGCCATGACCAACATGCCGAGCTGCTCCCGTTGGCGTAACCGGGTGACGAGCTTCTCTTTCCCTACGGTGCTGCTTCCACCGACCCCCACGCCCTTCCTCCCCAAATTGCTGCTGGAGAAACTCTCTCTGGTGGTCCATCTTGGTGTGCCCGTGCTGCCTCCTAAAGACAGACTCTTGTCCGTGCTCTCTGAGGCCTGCCTCTTGGGACTAGACGGCAGCTTGTGGAGCTGCTGCTGCTCCAAGCTAAGAGGAACAGACAAAGCCTTGTCCGGCCGTGTCTGAAACTGTTGTGGATTTGGTTTATGCTTTTTAGCTAGCGGGAGGTCTCTTTGGCCCTCGCTGCTGTAGTAGCTTGAAGGCTCTGACCTAGGCCTCCTCAAGTCTGCAAGACACAAAATATCTTATGGTTAGATGCAGCCAGTCAGAGAAAACGAGTCCAAAAAAAGCTACACGCCTGGATTGTGACTGGCGTTACTGGAAGTAGCTGTCGTCAAAGCAGGACCTCCTCTCTTGGCACTGGGTGTTACTACATTCTCATTCGCCCAGCTGAGCATCCAGCTGTCTGTAGTGGCGGTGTCGGGTGCTGGGGAGAAAGACATGCGAGTTGTCGGGGGTAGCGGAGGGGATGGCTGCTGCTCCTCTCTCTGAAGTTGCTCCAAACATTCAGCCAATTTGGTATGACCACGAGAGCGGGCAATAGAAAGGGGTAGACGGCCCAAAGAATCTGGAATTGCAAGGGCCCTTCTATCCCATTTATACAGGACCACAGCTGCCTCCAGGTGACCCAGCGCACACGCCCACATCTGACACGGTTGCAAAAGAGCACAAAAGAAACAGAGATGGAGTGGATTTTATCCCAGAAGAATGTTGAAAAACATGCTTTACAATTTCCACACAACCAAGAAAGTTATCCTCATCAAGCAAGTAAAGCTGTTCAGCTCTCTTCTTACCAGAGGTGTGCAGGAGAAGTGATCCACATTGAGAGGGTCCACTTCTAACTCCAGATCAATACTATCAGCATGCTTGGTACTGCATGGAAGACAAGAAAAGCATTTAAATGACACGCCACTCGCATTAAAAACACCTCACCGGTGTACTGTCAGTGTTTTGCTCCCACCGCCACTTGATGAGCGTTTGGATGAGTGTGGCATAGCCCTGGCCAGCAGCCAGGTGAAGGAGGGTCATGCCTCGGAAAGTCTTGGAGTGGATTAAATGTTTGGACTTGGCCCAACAAGCTCTGCTCATCATCTTCTCACAAACCACGACGACGCGGCTCTCAAACGAGCTGTTGGTCTGCGATGGGCCGGATCCACACTGCCAAACATTTACAATTAAAGATTTATTGGTGGTTTTACACCAATAACCTTTACCGTTACTTCGGGGATGAGATTAATACTATTATGCACGGTGAACATTGAGTGAAGATCAGGTAGTCTCGCCAATTAGTGTTGTCTAGAACAAACATGGAGCAGTGAATTTGTCTTCCGTGAGAGAAGAGAGGCGTATCAAAGGGAACTCCAGAGACAAAGAAGGTGACAGCAAAGTATACAACCTAATACTTGGAGGGTTGAAGGTTTTCTATAGAGTATGTCTTAGTTGAAAAGAAACAAAGGTTTTGCAGAAAGGTTTAGCAAAGCTTTATTGTATTCGGATAAAGAGATCCTAATCTGGTTTAAATTGAGAACGAACAATGGTGGTGTGTGTTTTAAATGTGTTAGCGACTTACATAACCTGACACACAGCAGTATATACCTGTAAATGATAGTACTTAGGGTACAATTGTAACTGCAGTACTTCTCCATTGAAAGAAAAGAAAGCACAGTGAAGTTTGTGTGCTTTTTGTGCTATGCAAGTTAACTCAGCAGCTGTTTACCTGAGTCTGGCTACTGTTGTCTCCTCCTCCGCCCGCTCCCCCTCCTCCACCAGTTCCTCCTGTTGCTCCTCCAGCTCCACCAGTCCCTGCACTGCTCTGCTGCTGGTGGCTGGCCATTTCTGCCATCCTCCTCTCCATCTGCTCCAAGCGCTCCAGGATAGACATTCTGAACTGGTTATCTGTCCAGGTGGTGGGACACAGTGGCGGAACACATTTCATCCCATGAGTTGAATTCAGTGTGAAAATAAATACTTGTGTTCTGTTGTGTGGGACCCGCACACACAACATTATATCCCGACAAGTTGAATGTTTACACTGTAGGCACCAGATGTGTGCCTTTGAACAAGCAGTGGAGCTGCCGAAGCCCGTTGAACCAAAACCATCAACCATTTGTGACATAAGCCATAAATGGCGAGGTCCCTCTTCTGGCTATTACAAACCCTGCATAATCAACATTAACCTGACTGAGAAGTGAGCGAGAACAAAGCATCAATCACGAATTTCATCATAACAAGACGCTTTGCCAAAATGTACCTTCAAAATCCATCAATCACCTGTTATGGGGCTCCCAATTCTAAACTGCTGCTCGTTCAGAAGATTAACAGGCTGAGCAATGACATTAAATTGGTCCCCCTTTTCACACAAGCACATGCAGGACTCTGCAGGGAGCGTGCGAGTGAAGGCCTCTCCAGCTGATTAAATGCAACCAGTGAGAGCAAAAGAGTCCAGACTCCCCACTCCCCTTCCATAAGCAGACACCGGAGGGGGGGATAAGAGGGGACATTACCAATCAATCACAACCATATCCACAAACCTTGAAGAATACTGTAAGCCATTCCATACATCAAGATGGAAGTGCATTAGCCTTGAGAGTGCTTACAAGCTGATTTGCAGGCGGCTAATATCTGGAACAGGAAAAGCTAAGAGAAAAAAAAATGTCATGGGTGATTAAATAGCTAAATTTCACCATAAATAATGATGTGATAGTTGCAACTGACAAGTCAAATGCTGGGAACTTTCACATGACATTATAAGGGCTTGAACGTTAAAAGAGGAGCTAGCGCTTTTTGTTGTATTTGTTAAAACTCTTAGTCTGACTTGACAGTACCACTGTAAAAGCATATGTGAAAATCATCTTTTTCTGGCCCCATCATCTTATCTTACCTCTAATTTGAGTTTTAAGAAACCAAAGCCTGGAGGAGAAAACAAAAATCAATCAGAGACAAAAGGCATGACTGACGACATATCAATCATTTGCCACACACACATCACACCTCTAGAGCCTTGCGCTGGCCTGTTTCTTTGACCTTCAGGACCTGCCGAAACTATGGAGGAATATCCACCTGCTTGATAGCCATTTCAAAATTGCAAGCTGCCCCTTTAAGCAAGAAGCCAAGCCAGTGACGAACACTTGCAGGTACTGCATATCAACGTCCACGCACGTATACAAAGATTGATTTGTCTATTCAGTTCAATGGGATGAGTATGGCAGACTGCATTAGCATTCCCTATTTGGCCACCATGAGGCCGTTTCTGTGGAAACCTGCTGCTGAGCGGTAACTAGGCGACAGGAACATGGCTGTGTGTGTATGGTTTGTCTTCTATTGGCTTATTGATGAAGGGGAGGGGAAGGACTGTATGTACACAGAAAAAAAAAGGGAGACTGGGAAAACATGGACCGAAATCTATGAGGATTATATCGATGCTTTATGTGTACAACACTTGACCCACTCATCCCCGCGTAGACGTCGTCAGACTTGATGGCTCCAAGTGTGGAGCCTTCACAAAACATAACGTGGTGGAATTTATGCTTTACTGCGGAAGCCTAATGTCATCCTACAGTAAAAGAGGTCAAACAAACACATAATGTCAGTGGCTGGTGAATTGCAGCACTCAGTGACAGCGTGCTGCACTGTGCCTACCTCAGGTTCAATTGGCTTCCCTTCACGTCTCTGTAAAAACCTCCTGTCTCATCAAGTGGGCTGCAAAGATGCATATGTTTACAGCATCTTTAACGATCGACCCACTAATTAGTGACGATTTAGCATTCTCTACCAAGGCCAGGTTTTTGTGTCTGGAGCCCTGGGGTCAGTGTGCCACGAGCTGTCTCAGTACAAGGCTACGCGCTCCATCCTGCCCGAGCAGACACGGGTCAAGGCAGATAGAGAAGCACGGAGTGGCAGAGCGGATGGTTAGCAGCACACTGACATGTCTTTGTTCAGGCCCAATGCTGCAGTGTGCTGCAGTGCAGATGATGTCATTTCCACCTGCTGCCTGCTACTCAGAATGCGATGCACATCCACTGCAGAGGGAGGATGGGGGAAGAGATGAAGTGGGAGGGGAGAAGGGAGGAGACATGGAAGGTGAGCAGCCAAACAGAAGTGCACCAACGCGATGACATCGTTGGCCCCTTCCTAGTCTCGGGTTTGTGGAGCTGCATGGCAGGCGTGCTCACTCGCACATATTTGGGGTAAACTAAAATGCAAGTGGCATTCATTCATCAATGTATTCATTTGTTTTATAACATAGAACTATGGTCATTATTTCAATTACTACTTTCTTTGCTTTTTTGGGGGACTTTTTCTAACTTTCCACAATCAAGTAGATACAAAAAAAAAGGAGAACAGTCAACAGTGCGGCCCACTGCATAAATTGCTTTAAGTACCCTTCGAGTGGACTGCAAAAACACCTGCCCCGTCCTCTGGAGGGTAAAACGTTTCCCATCTATGAGATAAATGCCTGAAGAGGCTGAAAAATGCCACCAATGAAGTCTTTTAATGTAGTGGCCGTTATCGGCACGAAGATGAAGAAAAATCCACTTAATACTGTCCGACAAAAGAGCCTGAACATTTACGACCACTACCACAAATGAGTCATTTTATTGCTTGCCATGGATCCTCATTATAACAAATCACTTGCGCTGCCCGTGTGGACCCGAGAGCCAGCTGCATTTTTCAGAGGGCCAAGACAGCCTCCGTGTGGAAAGCAACTTTAGCAGCTTGGGGTACTTTGTGTGAGATAAAACGAATTTGGCCTCCACACTAGGGCATACGATGACTTTAAACTGCTTTTCTCAGAGGTCACTCAAGCTCTTTCCATTCAGAAGAGTCCGAATGTAATGTAATGATGCAGATAGTCTCTTGACAAGGTAGAAACTCTTCAAGAGACTGATATGCAACGTGTGTTAATGTGGTGAGTGTGTGTTGGGGGATTACATGCAAGGGCAGCGTAAGGTTGAGCAGAGATAAGAGGAAAGAAGGGGGACGAGGAGGGCAAAAGAAAAAGGATGTGCCAAGGCACAAAGTTTCCAAAGACAGGTTGGAAAATTCTGAGCTAAGGGGAAACACCCAGGCTGTTAAAGTATTTGTCATTTCTCAAGCAAAAAAAATGCAACTAAAAAGGCACAACTGAGCATTTACCTTGAAAATGGTCTTAATACGGCTCCGTGTTTTTTGTTTTAAACTCTTACAAAAACCTTTGACGAAGACTGACTTTATCCTCAAATTTAGGAGATGTGTTCAAACATGGGACCCTTTGTTTTTCAAATCATCCTGCAGTCAGTTTCTTAGTAGATGCATGTGATATCAGGCTGGTCAATTCATTTCAAGGTGTAAACTCAACTTGAAACTTCATACTTGCAAAATTACGGGATGCTCAGCTTTTTCAATGGACTTTTTCCATATGCAATCTAGTGATTCAGAATCTTATGGGAACATGAATGAACAGCTACCAAAGGTCACAAACTAATGCGTGATTGCATTGCTTGTGCTGCAACAAAGCGAGCGGGGCTCCTAGCCTCCTGGCATTTGTCCAGCTAAATAGGTCAATACAAATCTAGTCTGCAATGTTTAGGGATAGATTCTGTCACAACAAAGGTAAAATGCCAAGACTGAGTGCCATGGGAACTTACTGTCATATACCATTGCACTATTACACTGATACAGAATAGGCTTGGACTAAGGACCAGTTTGAATTCAGGGTTTCTTAACGATATAATGCATAAATACACATTGCATATACATCATTCAAACTATGAATTATACACACATAAAATCAATGAACACAAAACCTTGACAAAGTGCCATTATGTTGCATCAAGTGTGAATTGTGACTGGTATGCCCACCAATGATGTGCAGTCTTAATTATTTTCTGATTTATATGCATTGTGGTATTTTTTTTCTTGTACTTAGCCTGATAAGGATTAACTGAAAATCAACTTTAAACTTGCTAAGAGCACCTTATCAACTGTCCACAAGCGGCAAAGCCTTTTATCGAAACCTTTCAGACATTCTTGCCACAAGATATGAATAAATAATGAATGGCCAGCACTGTGAAGAAGAAAAGCCAGATCCGAACAATTTCAGCAATAGTCCATGTAAAGCCACAGGTTAGTCCATATCACGCTCGTAATGGAGGATGATAAGGAGCTGATTCTGAAATTTTAAAATGCTGTTAATTTTGTTTGGCATTGGTCATTTTACATTTGTGCGTCTCACTATTGATCATATTGGCCCACATGGTCTCATGAAAACGCTTTTCATATTAGTGCATCTGACTGAAGATAGTAAACGCTTGTCTCTATTGCTAAAATTGGTAATAAGCATTGTTTACTGTATCTGCCACTTGCCAACCACACTTATGGCAATACCACTTGACCACACCATTGTTTAATGGATTAACTCATTAGTTAAATCAATGAATATTAGGCCTTTAAATGCTTTTAGTTGAGCGAGAAGGCAACGTGAGGACAAAGTCGCTGTTTGGATCTGATTCATGGTAACATTGTTTTTCCCCTCAGGAACAATTACGTCTAAAGTTCCCAAACTTGAAATCAAGTGTTTCGTGTACCAAAGGACTGTAGTAATAACTTAAAACAACAGTGATACAGAATCACAGTCATGTGATGTAGCCCACTTGTTTTCAGAAATGTAGAGGGCCATTACAGCTTGAGAGGCATGGAACTTGTAAAGTATTCAGTGATTCTCAACCACTGTACGATCATCAGGTGTTGTTCAGTTACATTTGATTACTCTGAAATAAATTATGTATCTATTTATCTACCAATATCAGTGACCGATAAAGACGGATAGAACAACTAAACGTACTTCTTAGGTATGGCAAAAAAATTGCATGTCCGTCTGTTGCCTGTCATCTAACAAGTTAACTGTTCAATTAATGGCACGTTCAGTAAGTTAAAATGATATTGTCAGAACTTCAATAATGTATATAGACGTGTGTAACATGACTGTTCGGTGGTGCACAATGATAATTTACTTATGGAAAATGGGTGAAGTAAAAAAACAGCCCTTTTTAATGAATAAGGCTGTCTGTGGGATTATGCATCCCACGAATAATATTTGGATTTTTTTTTTTAATCAAAGAAAATTTTGGTGCTTTAATGAAAAGATAACTTGAGTTCATGCAGTAGTAGTGAGTCAGGACTTTTCTACTACAGTCAGAGGGGTACATTTATTTCAAGTCCACCTTAGCAGAGTCACCACAACAGCAGCAGCATGCAACTTGAACTTCTTCTGATTGTCTCTCACACACACAATACATACTAAACCTAAATTACACAACACTGAAGCCTGAAGTTCTAACCTTCTATCTTATTTTCCATCGAGTAGAGTCCAGGCCAAATGAGGAGTTAAAAAAAAAGAAAAAAAAACACCAAACAATCAAAGACACAGATCGCCTTTGTTTGTTAGGAGGCGCAGGTGTCAGTCACCAGTATCCTGACCCACGCGAGTTGAGCCATGGCTGCGTCCCATTAAAATCCTAACCAAAAAAACAAAGCGAAAACAAATTGTCTAAACTCCTCAGGCGAAGCAATGCAAAAGCACATCCATGTTGCGTGGACCGAGTGTCAGCCTTCTCCACGGAGTCAAACAATGGAACAAGTGAGCGGAGAGAGCGGCACGGAGAGCTACTCCTCTTGCTCTAATAGCCCCCTCCTCCTCTTCTCCACTTCTTTCGCCTCTCCCTCTCTTACACACACCCGCACACACACTAGTGCACACGTGCTCCCGGTAAACAGATGCCGCTGTCCTCACTGGTGGGCTGCTTTCTTCCAGCACCCCCTGCTCACCTCTTTGTTTACCTCCCTTACGGCATGGGGCTCCTACGGCGTAACATTCAAACAGGTTTGTTGCGTGAACGCTGCCCCATCAGTAAATCGAATCTGTGCAAAAGTTGTAGTTACACCAAACACGCCCATCTGCGGCGCCTACATTATACTATGTGTTAGCTGCTCGCAACAATCTTCACACCGCTTGAGCGAGCGAAGCTGTAACGCGGCTCAATCTAAACGAAACACAAAGGCACACGCGCGCCCTGGGCTGGGATCTATAAAAGGTTGGAAGCAGTGTCTTATTGGAGAGATGAGCACAGATGCTGGCTGTGTCCTGCCCGTGGCTCCCTACCTGCAATGCTGCAGAGGAAGGGAAAAAAAGCGCCCCTTCCCCCACTCTGCATTATGACAAATCAAGGCAGGCAGGCAGTCGGGCAGCAGTGCCATTAGCATTATCACAACACCGAGTCGTCCTACTTGGCCAATCTACTTGCGCACAACGCTGCACATTTAATACAAACTGTTATGTCAGCCGCCTTTTGGAATCAAGTGGTGCACTTTGACTTCTAGTCCGTGTAGTCACTCTGCGTGATCGCCGTGTGAATGACTACGACATGCGCCAGAGACAGGGCCTGCCTGCCCTACTTGGGAACAAAGTGGACGATTTCAACTTGGGGGTATGAGTGCACACAAAGTCTGTCTGATTTTTGAGCCGTATAACTTGCAAAAATGTAATGCGAGAGCTGCTTTGTTTTTTTTAATGTTTAAATTGCATATTTATGAAAAATATATATTTCTTGAAACTGTATGTAAAAACTTTAATTACCCACAATAATAAACATCGTGAATGTCTTTGCATTGTTGACATAGCACTTAGAATTATCCATTATGCAACCTACAGTGGATGTCTCTAACGTGAACAGTAATCGCGCTACAACAAACGCTAAATTGCCTAAATTGCCATTATCTGGAGCAAAGCAAATAATAAATAGCGACCAACAGGTAACGGCTGCTAGCAAGCAAGGAGTTAAACTAAGAAATAGTTAACTAAAAAAGGTAAAAGGGTGGGCTGCTTTTTCCCAGTCAGCCAGCGCCTCCTCAGCTTTTTCCATGAATGAGCCAGTGATGCTGAGGCATTCGGGTATGAATGGCGGAGGGATCCATGGTCCTGCCGCGTATGAGCCAACATCTCCCTCCCACTCCCTCCAGGGCCGTCTGCAATGCAGCGGTCCTGGGAGCCCGTGCTTCACCACGTCCTACTTTATCCTGTCAATGCCCAGGCACTGCAGTAATACTTTTCCTCGCACTCCGCATGCACACACACACGCACACACACATTCATATCTACAAAGAACATGCTCAATATACTGTATTCTGAGAAATGTGAGTGATGGATATGCTTGAAGATGTACGCAAGTCTTCTTCACTTGACTCATGCAAGAGTTATTCAACATTGTCTTTTTACTGCAGTTTGTTCAATATGATAGCCCAACAAGCTGGCTCTATTGAGCAAAACTACTGCCACAAAAATCCTGCCAACTAGTGAAGAAGGGCTTTAGGTAAAACCACTCATACAAGGCAGTGGTTCTCAACCTTTTTTCAGAGATGTACTCCCTGTGAAATATCTTTTCAGCCAAGTACCCCTAAATCATGCAAAGCCGTTTGGGGTAAAAAAAAAAAAAAAAGCCTTAAATCACCTTTCACACTTCATTTGTATTGGTCCGTAAAAAAATAAATAAATCAACCAAAAGTGTCCTCTTTTGGATCAGAGAAGAAATCTATTATTAAAATGAAATAACTTAATTATCAATAAATGTAGCTCGACAAAAAATAATCAATATAAACTGTCAGACCTTTTCTCAAAAAGAAATAATTATAAATAAATATTTGTCCCAGAAAAAAATATTAAACATAAAGCATACTTTTTTGGGGGTTACATTAGAGATCCGTTCACAAAAACAAGTCATTATTTATTAATTGCCCCCCCCCCCAAAAAAAAAAAATTAAAAAAAAATCAACATAAAGTGTCAGAACTGTTCCCCAATACATATTTGTCCACAGAAAAATATTCAACTTAAAGTGTCTTCTTTTGGGATCATATTAGAGATGTGTTCACAAAAATACATGACAGGTAACGGGGAGGTAGCATGTGAACAGTTGGGTCAAACCATTCTAGTATGGGGGAGAATCTGGCTTTTTACAATAATGAATTTGAATAACCTACTGAACATAAAATTTGTTTTATGAGCTTATATTTTCCTGAAACAATTCATTCAATAATGCAATATGCAACAATAATTTCATGTTTTTTTTGTTTTGTTTTGTCTTCAAGTACCCCCAGGGCTACTAGTACCACCATTTGCAAACCACTGATCCAAGGTATGCACATATCTGAAACAATGCAGATCAATATCTGCATGTGATTATCACGTTGATACAGTGGAATTGAAGTTTTACCAACAAATGCACATCAAAACAACCGCTAGATAAAATACACAGTATACAACACAATGTTTTAAGGGGCAGAGGAGAGTGCAAACATGTTGAAATTAGTACTGTAGTTTGATCTCCTATAATACGTTTTAGGTGTCTGATTAGGAATGTGTGAACATAGTTTCAATACAAAACAAGAACAAATGTGCAGCAGCGTAATGTACTCACATTGAAGACTTTCAAGAAGCGTATTCGAGATTTGAGACACTGTGAGTAAGGTGAAGGAAGTTGTTGCAAGTAACTCACCATCGAGAGAGAGCCAGTCATGCTGAGAGGAGGGCAGTGAAGGAAGCGCACGAGCCTTGTACTCAAAAACCACAGAGCTGGAGATGATCTGATTACTCACGGCCACCTGGAGTGTTACCAGGCCTGTGTCATGAGCTGATGAGAAAATGCAAATGTTTATCATAATGACTACCTGTATGTAAAGCAATCTCAACAATTTTGCTTAAAACTCACTTCAAGACTGGATTTTTTGGACTATGAATTTAACGAAATCAAAGAAATCAGCACGCATATCGCACCTGGGCAGTAGCAACGCAGCACACCGGGTTGGATGAGAGAAGCCGGAACTGAGATCTGGTCGAATAAGCAGCTGTAGTTTGAGCCAGCTTCTTGCCAGGGCCCCGTGATTAGAACTTTCATACCACCCTTCAAAACAGATGTGGATTTAATTCACCCAACAACAATTGGATCCACAATACTCTATAGCTTCGCTAATATGTACTCAAGAATCAAAGGCTCTGCCCTTACAAAGATGATCATTTGTTTTTCACGGACAAAAAACCCTCCATCGGTTGTGTTTTTTACTCCTGATAAGGATAAAATGGCATCATTTTAGGATTTCAGCTATTGTCTACAACATTTCTGGGACACGTGCGAATCTCTCTTCTGTGGATTGACTATTATCAGTAATATAGATCATAAAGCATTATGATTTGTGGCCGATGAATGCTTTCATACTCATCATTGCAGTTTATATGAAAGTGTTTGCCTTCTCTGCATAATCAAAAATTGGAACATTGGTTCTCAACTTTATTTTCAATTAACCCACTTTGAAATATTTTTTCTACCAAGTGCCCTAAAACCAGTAAAAAGCCTATTTTTTGATACAGCTGAAAATAGCTCAGTGTCGCCTGTGCCTGATTGTTTTAGCTTTGAAACAACATTTGTAGTGGTACCGCGAGGTGTATTTTATTTCGCAACTTCTGAAGATGGATTGTCTAACAGCATCTATTATTTCGGCCGCGTCTGCTTAAAAATGGCATCACTGAAAACAATGCAGATCCATATAAAACTTGAAAAAAAGGCATACAACATTTTGCAAAAGAGTCATAAAACCTGATTTAGTAAAAGGTTGCTTCATTTTTTCAACTAATTTGCTCTTAATTTGAATGGAAATAATTATTGTTCCTATCTTGGCATTCAAACGCATTGAATTTGATTTGCGATACCTGCAGAAAACATGAGACAAATTTGCAAGAATGCCTTCACAAACCCCAAGGGGTACATTTGAGAGGGATCCATTCATCCATTTATTTTCAAGAGCCACTTACCCAGCTGTCTATGGGCAATAGGCGGTGGACAACCTGAACCGGTCGGCAGCCAATCACAGGATACACAGGGACAAACAACCGTTCAAATTCACAATCACACCTAAAGGCAATTTGGCCAATACATCTGCCATTCATGTTTTTGGAGAACCCACGCAGGCTCGAGGAAAACATGCAAACACCACACAGGGAGGCCGGAGCGACGTGGATTTGACCTTAGAACTCTATTTCCATCACCAATCTAGTTTGCCTACGTTGCCTCATGCAGACCCACAAATTCACAGCAATCCAATGGATAGATTAAATCAATCCAAAGATTTTGGGCAATATGCATTTCAAGCATTTACACCCTTGTCCTATTGTAAATTATGATACTGTACTTATAACCAAATTATTTGACAAGTACAGAGAAATTTGCATTAATAAATAATTGAGTGATGGGTTATTTTGTCCTCTTATCAAACACAGGTGGTGATTATGATGTATTGAAAACTGTTGCATAAGGGTAACTATTGTGTTGCGGTCTTGGACATGACCCTCATAGAACAGAAGAGTCTACCTTAAAGGACTATTTCTGGTTGGACACGTAATGAAAAACATATTAACGTTTTTTTTAAACTACATACACATGCTATACTAACTGTCATAGTGTATAGTAGCAATATTATTTGGTGTGAGGTTTCATTTGAAGTTTTCATGGAGCAGAATAATTTCCGCCAAATATTAAAAAAAAAAACAATATGATGCAATGCAGTTGTTCACCAGTGAAAAAACATATGTTGAACAATACCCTTCAAATCTCTGTGACAGAAACACCCAAAACTGAACGTTATGTCAGTATCACTTTGGATAAACAGTACTTTTTTTGAACATAGTGCTTGAGTGGAGCGATTTTTAGTGCTTTACGGCTTTGTTTATGCTGCCACCAAAAGTACAGAACTGAGAACTACATCCAAGGCGCACAAGTGATCGGAAACCTTTATCTTGGGTCTTACTGCCATCTTGTGGACAATAAATATAACGTCACGTTGATCGTTTCTCCAATGCTGTATTGTGCTCGATTCTGCTGCTGAGTAGGCATACAGTATATGCCGTACTGTAAATGTGAATTACAAAATTAGATGGAAACGTGATAATTTTCATTACTGGAGAAAAGTAGCATGCACGATGTATCTTTAATGACCAATGTCAGCACAATCTTGGGTTCCCTCAATTAAGTCAAGTAGCATATTCACTTGCTCACCTCAGGATAGGACCACTCAGGAGAGTAGTCGGTGACCATGAAGAGCCGACCAGTGGCCTGGAGCATGCCGAGAGTGCCATGTGCAACAGCTGCAGTGACGACGTCGGCCACATTCATGTATGACAGTGATCCCGCCTCCCCAGTGTTTCCCCCTGCACCTGCACCCCCGCTCAGAGACTGGGGGCTGCAACATGGTTGAAGACAGAGGTCTGACGGGTTGTAGCCAGAACCCCTGGCATCCTCCTGGCCCTGTTGGGGGCCCACGCCGGCAGTGTTTTGACCATCAGAGCTGTGGGAAGCGACGAGCTGGTGAGCGTAGAGGGTCCCTCCGGCGGACATGGCCGTTCCACTGCCGTCCACTGAGATGAAGTCATTAATGAGGTCTGAGAATTGGTTTCCGAAAGAGATGTCAAAGTGATCTAGGCTTATCTCCATGCCGCCCCCCCCTGCTCCTCCGTTACTGGCGGCTCCCCCCAAGCCCTGATGGTTTGCAACCGCGTTGTATAGTCCCTGGACCATGCTTGCTCCCTGGAGTAGCGGCTGCAGCTGTTGTTGCTGTGGAGTGCGATTGTTGCCATCTCCGTTTTCATTGTGAAGTGCCATACCTTCACCAGCGCCGGAATTTCCCCCTCCACCTCCTCCGCCACCATCCGATGCTTGCAGATAATGCTCAGCGTTGTCCCCTTCTCCATTTCCTGACACGCAGGCCTGCATTTGATCTCCTGGCTTGAGAAGATTCTCTGCTCCATTCTTGGGGGCTCCGGCCTGCCCAGAAGCCACACTGCCCGGCTGTTCCAGACCCACCACCTCCTCGTGGTCATTGCCGAGCCCAGGGAAAGTTCCCTGGTACTGCAGGAGCTGCAAGGATCCAGTCTGGTTGGTGTTGTCTGTTGGTGAGCCTCCATTACAGTTGGTTCTATGTTGGTTTTGCTGGTGAAGATGGAGGTGACCATTACTGGAAGGAGACTCAGTCTTAACCACATGCAGCCCCATATAAGCTCCAGAGTCGTGGCTATTGTGCTCCATCATGTGTGTTTTCTGACCCATGTTGGCTCTTCCCTGTTGGGCCTGGCTGGGCTGAGAAGCATCCTGAAGGAAGAAACTGGGGGAGCGGGTCTGGTGTGGCATGTGAGAACTGGACATGGCTTGACCATAGCTCACTGCGGAGGCACCAGACACGTAGTCCTGCTTGGCATCGATAGCACTGAAATCCATTTGCTCCAGGGTGGTGCTCGGACTTAAACCACCACCAGAAGGAAGCAAGGATCCCGCTGCGGTCAGTGTGAGGCTGCCCTGGCCTGATGTGGCACAGGATGGCACAGCCACGCTGCTACCACAGTTGACTACTGCCCCCACCTGATAGCCACCCTCCTTGGCCAGTTGCTGTTCAAAGGATGTGTCTTCAGTCTTGATGTTCTTCACCAAAGCTGAGTTGAAGCTGTAACCATTGTCGGTCATGGATGGAGAGCTCTGCAGAGTGCCGTTGGTGCTACCGCTGACCCCGCAGGAGGATGAGGCACAGTTTCCTTCAGTCTTCATTGCACTGCCTCCATAGGTCTGGCCTTGTTTGGGGTTGTTCAGGAAGCAGTCAGGGTCAAAGTTCATATTGGTCTCCGGGATCTTGATGGTTCCAGAGTCCAGACTGCTTGAGAGAACCAGTTCCTCCGAAACGCCAGCTGCAGACAACATGGAAAGACTGTCCCCTGCATTCCCAGGTTCCCCCACGGCACCGCTTGGGAAAGCAAACTTGTGACGATCAGAGGTCACAGAGAGCACCAAACTTTGGGAGGTGGCATCTGCACCCAGGAGGTGAGTGTTGGGGCCGCCAGTGGGAGATATGCTGTAGGCGGGGTCGCCGGCAACTTCCGACATAAAGACCCCCTGGGAAAGGCCAGACATGACTGAGGCCACGTGACTCATCCCTGTCACCACAGGGCTATCGGCCATGTCGGGGTCGCTGTTGAGGCCGCTGCTGATGGACACGGGGGAGTTCTGGGTGGTGTCAGGCACCTCAACCTGGTTGGTGGATGACACTTCGGTGCTGTTCTGATGTAGCAAGACGGGCTTGTGGACTTTGCCGTTCCGTTTCTCCCTGGCGCTGCCCCCTCCTCCTCCCCCTCCTCCCCCAGAGCCTTTGGGGCCACCATGGCCACCGTGCTCAGTTTTTCCCTCGGACACATCGTTGTTTTGTACTTCAGAGTGAGTGCTGCTGTAAGCTCCTGTACGGGGGTCCACTTTGGGGGAGATGATGCGGTGTTTGGCGCTGTTGCATTTGTGGTGCACGCTGCTACCAGCACCTGAGGGCCGACAGAAAACAGAGCACAAAAAAAGGGTTTAGTCAAAAGTTGTAGAAAGGAAGGAAAAGGAAAAATAACTACATATTGTACTTTAATATGCCACACGGGGGATCTTTTTGTTTTTCTACTTGGGAGTACAGTACAAACGAGTACCAGTATACAGCCATTCTTGGAAACTACCAACGGGAGCACCCTGGGAAATTTGAGGAGGTTCGTTAATATAATATAAATATGGAAGCCCATTCTTGCCGCTTAAAAAAAAAAAAAATCCATACATATTAGCCTCGTTTCATGTTGCCCACACTATAAGGTTAAGCTGAAATTTTGCAAACATTTTCCTATTACTGAGCTAGCGTTTGACAAACCAACAGTAACAGACGTTATGTATTCATTATTATAACAAACAATGTATGTTGGATTTTTTTTTTTATTAGATTAAGTGATTTTGCTGTGATCATTTTCCCACTGTTTTTTGAAACTCACATAGCAATAAGCGCAAATCAAGAGCAAATTGGGTGAAATGCAAATCAGTTCCATCACTTGGTAGCACAAATTATAAATCATGACAGGTGGTTGAAGTAGAAGGAGGAAACAACCAAAGGTGCACTATCATTCACTTCATGAGCAAAAGGTAGCAAAATAGAGTAAACACAAGCACATTCTTCGCAGATCTGCTGATAGCCTCAACTGTTCATCACGCTACACAGCCAACTCACTTCTATGACAGGCAACAGGCCAGATCTGCATTTGAAAAACAGATGCACCACCATCGTCACAAACACTACAGTGCAAAATGTGATCATGGTGACCCCAGGTGGACAAAAATAAAACCTGCAACTCGCATGCATATTTTCAAGTGTATGATGGTTTTAAAGTCTATGCAGGAAGCTTAAAAAAAAACAACTTAAAAAAAGAAAGCTTAAAAAAATATAACAATATAACAAATAATATTATATAATTATATAATATTATAAAAATATAATATAACAAATAAATATTAAAAGATGAGACCAGATTTAGTGCGACTACTAATGGAATGTATGTGACTTGTTGAGCCAAAACTTCAACGGAGGGCCACTACGTCCATGGATATAGGCAAGTGTTACACTCTTGTAAAGTAAATGGTGGTACGCACCTGAATGCTGTTTGCGATCCACCAATTGAATTAATTGAAAGAAAGAATAGTGCAAAGGATGGTAAATATTGAGTGATAAGAAAAAGGAAGTTTGTAAACACAGCAAAAGAAAAAAAAAATCACGCCATACCTTGCAGCTAACACAAGCTGTACGGCAAAGGCATTTATAGAGCTACCACCAACACCTGAAGCTAACCACACCTCCAAAAACAGCTCCAAACGGGCACGCTATTATTATTTTATGACATATATATTATTATAAAAAGCACGTTTGCATCCCTGCTGGCCCCTCAAGTGTGAGAACTACCACAATCTATTTTCTATAGCCGCTTATCTTCACTAAGATTGGTGGCATGCTGGTGCCTATCCCAGCCCCCCGCATTAGGCGGGGGGCCACCCTGGACTGGTTGCCTGCCAGTTGCAAGGCACACACAGACAAACCACCATTCTCACTCACAATAATACCTAAGGCCAATTTGGGGTGTCCAATACACCTACCACGCATGTTTTTGGAACACGGGAGAAGACCAGAGTGCTCGGAGAAGACCCACGCAAGCATGGCGACAAAATGCAAACTCCACACCTTAAGGCTGGGGTGAGCTGGGAATTGAACCCGAGACCTCTGAACTGTAAGGCAGACGTGCTAACTAGCCGCCCAGCTACCACAAGAACACACAATATTAGTGTGTAGATAGCTCTCCATATGAAGCCATTTTTGAGCGTGGATGTCAGTGGATTTCAGCCGCTGCTCCAGAACCTTGCACCTAGATATGAGATCCTGTCAAGACGTCACTTTTATAACACAGTCAACAAGATACCACTGTTTCTCTCAGTTTCTGTCCACTGACACGGTGGAGGCAGAACCAATCCCAATACTGTATTTACTCGTTGCTATTGCAAAAGTGCGCCTTTCTATCCCTACGACATCAAGGGCTCGTCATTGTGTCGTTTCAATGGTAGATGGTATAGCTACTGTCCAAAGAGCACAGTTGGACAATGCGAATTTGGACACGCTTGTATTTCTGAAAAAACAAAACAAAAGCAAAAAAAAAACAAAACAAAAAAAACATGACTTTTAAATATTAGATAATTGTTAGATGGTCCCAGTTTGCTAACAGTCTGCACCATAGATGGCTTATTGTGGTCTTCAGAAGTAACGTCACTCTTGTAGTTATAATTTGAATTGGTTCTTAACTTATTTAATGTTTGGCACTTTAAACATGAAATATTTTTGTTTGTTCACGTTAAACTATTCAGTCAGAGGAAAGCCTCGATTTTTCTCAAAGCAGCATTTGAAATTGAGCCTGTAACTAAAGTGACGTCTTTGTTTGGATTTACATTTGCACTGTAGGGCTGGTTGTTCATTTACTTGCAGTATGCTCAATAGAAAGAAAACATTTTGAAAATTGGAAAAGTTATAATGACCTTTTTTTTGTTTGTTTGTTTTAAAATTTTTGCAAAAGACTCATCTTGTTCTTGTGGACTCAATCTCTTCTCGTGGGATTTGTGTCTCGTCGCATTCCTAATTCACTTCCAGGCTCTCTCTCACTCTCCCCTGTGCTACTTTGAATGATTTCTATTATGGGTGCTTAACCCCTGTGAAAAGAAGCAGGGAATTACTGTATCAAAATGTTCTTTTTGTGTCCAAACCATCTCCTAAGATTTCACTGTGACTCGGAGAGTGAAATATAGTTTTCATGCACAATATCTGGCAGTTGCACAAATATACATACACATTTTACACCAAATTTAAAAGCCATCAACAGCAACCACCTTCTCTAATCCGGGACATACAAGAAGAAAAAAGAAAAGATCCTTGAGCGGCATTGCTGCTCACCACTTGAGAACAAACTCGGCCCCACTCACTAAAGCCCTTACCCAGCGTGCCCGTGCAGAGGCAGTTGTGAGTCCGAGGAGGTGGCTTAGTTTGGTGGCTGTCCAGTATCTGCTGCACTAGCTGCTCCACTGAGAAGCCAGAGCTGCTGTTCCCGTTGCTGCAAGTCCACTTGATGCCATGAACTGCCGGGAGAAAGGAGGAGGAGACACAGATGTCAGACCACCAGCCACGCCATCCCCTCACCACCACCCACTGACCCCTACCTGCTAGCTGACAATAGTAATGTTGCTCACACAACACCTTACAGCGAATGCTACTTTGACCTGAAGGCAAATTCACAGCGCTATGACCTTTCTGAAATGATTACGGACATATCACTTTCCTTCAAACTCATAGAACAACAAAGAAAAAAATTGTGTCTTCTTCCCTTCGAGTCTCTATTTTGTCTCCCATCAGCGCCTTGCCTCTTCCCTGCATAGCTCTTCGTGGAAGTATCCATTCCTTTCCCCATTTCTTTCCTCACGTGCTATTGTGTCCTCTTATTGAGAGCTGGTGAAAGTGACAGCAAGCCCACTCCTTCCACCCGCCGATGTTACTCTGACCCAGTTCTCTACTCTGGCAGGGATGCTTCCAGGTTGAAACATCACAAGATGATGCTGCACTCCGGGAAAAGACAGATTTTCCCCATGGTGAGCTGAGTCAGAAATCCTAATACGCTAATCATACTTCATCGCTCTGCTTGCTCAGCAGCGCAAATGTCTGATCAGATGGCTGTCTGTTTTAGTGGGCATTGATAGAGACAATATATTAGACTGATGCAGGAAAAAAAGGAATATTTTTGCGGCAAAGCACATTCATCACCATTCATCAAGCTACCTTTCACCTTTTCATTTGTTTAAGAGTGCAAGTATCCAATTAGTGTGGGTGAGCGCAAGTACAAATGGATGGAAGCCATCAATAGTAATAAACAATAATAAAGGAAAAGACAGTACGAGTTTTTTAAATGATTAATATGAGCATTCGATATTTATCGATCAATTTTTCTATACCTTTTGTATCCATTAGGGCAGCATGTGAGCTAGAGGCGGAATTATTTGGCTGAGAGGCAGGGTACAAACCGAACTGGTCAAAAGCTAATCACAGGGTATATATAGACAAACAACCATTCACCAAACACTCACATCTCATTTGACCAATTTAGCACTTTCAATGAACATACATGCCTTTTTGGGAATGTGGGAAACTCAACATAGAGGGAAGAAAACGACACCCATGCAGAATGAGCAATGCGACTGTGTTCAGATTCAACAAAGCGCATTGAAAGCCATGTTTACCAAGAGTCAGCACACACCTGCCACCATCAAAAAAGTTGTCAAGACGTTCTACACTTTACCTGATAGCACAAGAAATGGCCTAGAAAGGGTCTCTACGGCTTCAGAGCTAAGCCGTATTTCAAAAGTTGTATTCAAGAGAAAATGGCAAGAGCCTGACCTTTCCTTTTCAAAGCACT